>NC_068357.1:109653970-109703970 GCF_020536995.1 Dreissena polymorpha | reverse complement strand
TTTTTCGAATTAAATATAATTGGACAAATATTGCTAAGCTACGGTGGCACTAAGGTGACATCACCGCTCAAAAAAGACGGGAAAACAGAACTTTTGTTTTCCGCTAAACAAAAAGACGGGAAAACAGAACTTGTGTTTTCCGCTCCAAAAAAATGAACTCTGGGAAACACAAAATAAGTCTGTTTTCCCGTCTTTTTTTGAGACGGGAAAACACAATCGCTATATTGTGCGCACAAGATAATCGACCAATCAAAGAAATGGATTATATTGAGGGAACAAGATACTATCTTGTTTCCTCAAAATAATCAGCCAATGAAAACGTCCCTAGTATCCAGAAGTTTAAGCAGCGGTCACAGACAAATCTATCAAGGATAACACTACTTCTAAATTTAAAAGTCAGCTCCAATTCATTGAAACAGCCCCGAATGGATTCATCACGATCTGTCATTTTCACGAAATTTTAAACAACAGTGAATTTAATGGATGATCTAATGCTAGGATTCTGATTAGCCGATTAATTTGAGGGAACAAAATAATATAATCCGCGTCTGTGATTGACCGATTATCTTGTGCGCACAATATAGCGATTGTGTTTTCCCGTCTCCAAAAAAAGACGGGAAAACAGACTTATTTTGTGTTTCCCCGAGTTAATTTTTTTTAGCAGAAAACACAAGTTCTGTTTTCCCGTCATTTTGTTGTTTGGAGCGGTAAACACAAGTTCTGTTTTCCCGTCTTTTTTGAGCGGTGATGTCACCTTAGTGCCACCGTACTAAGCTGAACTAAATATTACCGGTAACTTTAATATTGATGCTCTCAGAATTTTTACCGTATTAATCTTTGTTTAGGGAAATTGAGACCCGACAACTTTTTTGTTTCGGAATAGAACACGTAATCAGCTATAATCTTGCAAGAATAATGTTTTAATACCGACGTTAATACAGCTATGATCATACTACCGTTTTCGGTTTGTTTTTAGGGGCCACCGGGATTGACTGTGACAAGGCTAACAAGGGTTTGTTCATGGGGCTGCTGGTGGCGGTTCTTACATTGATCGCGATCGCAACGTTCTTCGTCTTTGAAAACCGGATATCCGACTCCTCAACAGCGGTGCAGGTGTTCTACGTGACGGAAATCGCCCTGATGGTCGTGACTGGTGCGGGAATCATCTGGGGGTACGCGCGGCTGGCCACCTTGAAGTTTCTCCCCTCAAATTTCCTGTCAGTGGACTCGGTGCTGCTTATCGTCGCTCTTTCCGGCTCCTACATCTACCTGTTCTTCATCCTCATCTCTGTTCTCTCCAGCGGAGAGCTAGGAGGCGCCATCGGCATCCTGTCGGTGATCACAATCGTACTGGGGCTCGTCCAGATTACGCTGCAGATTGTCTTCATCCTGGACGGCCTTTGCCGCTGCGCAGAGAACGACGGTCAGATGGCCGACAAGCCCGGGCGCTCCGTCGTCACGTTCCTGCTCGTCTGCAATCTCGCCATGTGGGTCGTCAGCATGTTCGAGATCAAGAAGACGCAGGTGATCCTCATGCACGAGCGCTTCTATGGGATCCTCGCCTGGAACATCATCACGCACCTGTGCGTGCCGCTTATGATCTTCTTCCGGTTCCACTCGGCGATCTGCCTGTCGAAGATTTGGTACAACGCATACCAGAAAGAGAAGCTTACGTAACTCGCCTGAAAGCTCTACGGGTATGAATGTCGGACGTCGGCTAAAGGCAGCATGAATGATTAAGGTCCACTATTTCCTTTATTTTAATTTTGTCTCCGAACTTTCGCATTATGGACTTGGACTGTCTCAGGAAGGGAATCTACAATCCATAGGGCATTGACTCTGTCTCCATTTTCACATGTGAAAATATTTATATAAAAAACCTATTACTTCCAAATATCATTCACTACTCAAAATTAAATATGCCATTCTTTATTTCTGTGTATTTTACAAACGAAAGTGAATTTATGACTTAACGACAATGTAATATTGTATAAAGATGTATGTATACATGCGTTTTGAAAATACTGTACTAAGGTAACACCCCAAACTATTACGTACATTTTTACATGTAGTCCTATATATTTTATCTAAAGTGAATGTGGTGTAGTTAGTTAGTTGTTATAGAATGATGTAACGTTCTCTTGAATTAGTTCTCAATTTCAGGTGCATGGTTATATTTAAAGTAAAGTATAAAAAGAGTCTAGCATATGTGCGTAATAATTATCATTTTACAATTGATGTATGTTCTGTTTTGTATATGTACATGTATATTATATCTGTATGATATGTGTAATAAGTGCATCCATGACCAATGTATGTATACAGATTTTAGAGATTAGCATTATTGTACCGTCGCCGAATTTCTTCAACCATGTAGAACAACGATAAAAAAATAATACTTTGAGATGGCATGATTACTTATTGTACTTTTTATATTTTAAACAAAACCACTAACAATCGTCAGGAACACTTTAGCCTGAACAAAATTGGTGCACAATATGTCTTATTGTTTTCTAGTTTGTTTTATTTTTTAAATATAAGAAATAATATTTCAGATATTAAACATCAAAAAAGATTGATGAAATTTAATATATGTAACAATATTCAGTATCTTGTTTTTTTGTAGAAATACTTTTGCATTATTACACGTTCTATACATATTTTACATAACCTTCATTTGTAATTAGTTCAGTTGGTCATATAATACTTGTCATCATGTATTTATATTCATTTTCTTGTATTTTTATATCAATAACCATTGTCTCATATTTACAAAAACTACACTGTATATACAGATCATTTATCTTAATATCTTAGAAACCCGAGTGTAAACTGTCTCATATTTATATTTGTCAATTTGTATTATAATAATAATAAATGTCGTGACCAATAGGAGATCATCATTTTATACCAGATTCCAGTGGCGTCTGTACTGGAAATGACCAGAAATAGCTGGACTCGGTAAAATAAAGCGATTTGTACACGCCCCTTTTAAAAACGTCCTTATAATGGGAACAATCATGCGGGCGGGTTGCAGGAAATAATGTTTGGAGCATAACGTTGTCCAGTATGACTGAGTGTCATATAACTTGATATAAGTGATCAGCATGATGAAGCGTGCAAGAATCAGATCCCCTGGTCCAGGCCAATGTCAATTCAAGATAAAAGATCATATTTGTATTTGACACTTTGTCAGCAGAATAACTGTGTCAACCACGAATGGATTAAAAAATAAAATTTGGCAAAAGAGATCAGCATGAGTTGACGGAGTGTCGCGTTCAAGAACCAGGGCTGTCTGTTAAAAATGAAGGTTACATTTCTAGGTAAAGGATGAAAGTTGTTTTTGAACCTCCATCGTGCTTAGCAGGTTACCCCTCTATACGCCATATTCTTCAACCAATCTTGATGAAACTTGATCAGAATGTTTATCTTGATAATATATATGTCGAACTCGAACCCGGGACGCGTTTTCCATAAAACCAGTTCTAATCTAAGAAAAACATTGTTGCACCTCTATAGGCCACACGGATGATTCCATGTCGATGAAACTTGCTCATCATATTTATCTCGATAATAATCAGGCCGAGTTCGAATCTAGGTCACATGCGTTCAGCAACTCGGTCACCAGATCAAATCTTAGAAAAACATTGTAACAACTCTAATCACAAAATTAGTGAGTCAATATTGATAACCCTTTGTAAGAATGTTAATTTCTACACTTTCTCGGCTAAAATCGAATCTTGGTCGCGTACATCCAGAAACGAGGTAACCAAGTCAAATGTTAAAAATCAAAGCGCTGAAGACACTTCAATTGTTCGCTCGTTGAATGTATTTTAACATTACTTACAGCCACAGGACATTAAATTCGACTTTTTAACGTAGGCCAATCGACCGGCTACAAAAATTACAAACACCCATGTAATTTACCTTTAATTGTCTACAGTGGTGAGATTTTGAAAAAAAAAAACATCAAGGAGGAAAATGCCATTTATTAACAATCTCTCATAATTTTAGACAGGATTCACACAAACTCCATTTATGATTACTAAGATGAAAAAATCAACGTATATCTAAGTTTGCGCTAAAGAAAAATCAGTGAGTCTAACAAAGATTGAACCACAACATAATTCTAATAATAAATGTACAATTATAAATGAATTTGTATCAACGAGCATTGTATTAAATTCTAAATCAAACCACCTTAAAAATATTTAATATTTTTCGTCTGAAATTAAATGCTTCATTTAATTTATTTCCATTTCAGTGTTTTTTCATTACAGTAGACCCTCTGTAAACCGGACGGTCTGGGGACCGGCCTGATCGTCCGGTTTTCAGAGAGTTCCGGTTAACCAAGAGTAGGCATATTGCCGAAATATGAAAAAAACATATACATGTACATGTACCATGTGATTACTGTACTCATGTGATGTTCATGTTTAAAGTAGTATTTTTAAAAATGTGTTTTATTCGAGTAAAAGCAATAAACATTCCTTACTGACTTGTTTTGAGTCATCCCAAAGTGAGCGTGGTGCTTTATACATGTACGTACATGTACATGCGTACGTGATATTTGTCATATAGGCGAGTGAGTCTTGTTTGAGTTCGCTTTAAATAGCTCTGAATTAATTAAGTTGTATTTGTTACAAATAGGAAGCGCCAAACGTCATAGACAATTTTGACGAATTACGACACGCGATTTATTATTCAAGACATAACACATTTCACAAAACATACACGCACACACACGCAATAAAACAGCGTCATATTTTCAAGATTTTCATCATCTCAGCAAGTCTTGTCAAAACCTACACATGCGCGAAGTTCACGATTTCTTGAAAAAGTCCGAGATCACCCTCTGCTTCAGTGCACATTTCTGAAGAAGATTACAAGAAAGTGATCGTCGCAACGGCATGCATTAATTTTGTAATTAAATTGTTTATCATAAGCTTAATAAGACTATCGCGTCATTCACTTTTTTGTGTTGCCGCACGTCTATAATAGACATGCACAGTTTGTTTTACATTATTTAATTGGACTTCAATAGCGCGGTAACGACTTGACACCTTTATGGTATGTTTAATCCGATTATCGATAATTGCGCGAGCGGAATGTGTGACACCGCACGCGCCGCCGTTCTGACTAGGTATTGTAATTTAAACTCATCGGGCGTCTTGAGAATTTGGACCGTCCGGTTTACGTAATGTATTTTATGTTGAGAATGACGAAATTCAAGGATATATCCGTTCGGTTTCCGGTTTTGAAAGAGTTCGGTTTATACAACATTTTAACAAAGAAATAGAAGGGGAAAATACGGGACTGGCCCGACCGTTCGGAATCGGGAGATTTCCGGTATTCGGAGAGTCCGGTATTGGCAGAGTCTACTGTATCATGTACTGACATTAACGTGTAACTCCTCTACTCTCCCACCCGTCAAAAATATTTTTATGAACGTATCATCTTCTGCAATGTTTAAGTCGTAAATTAAAATATTGTTTTCAATAGTTTAAATGGGTCAATTCTTTCTCATCGTGTGCATTTATTCCGATTTACATTTTTCATCATAAAATACTACATGAACTGAATTGCACGTCTATATTTAGTTATAGCACCTTGTTGCCGCAAAACGCACTCTTTTCATGTGTGGAACTGGACAGACGATAGTAACAATGTCGCACTCTAATAAAAACACGTTTTTTTTAGATGCGTACGAAGAGACTTTGATTAGAAAATATTAACAAAATCGAAATATACATGTTCTGAAATTAAATTGCTACCGCGTAGATTCTTTAAAGATTGTTGTTTTCACAACTTACTCGCCATAAGGATTCAATTGCTCAACATTTGCTTTATCTGTTCATAAGTAACTACAGTTAAAAGTTGTTAGGATGAAGCCCGACATTGTATTTAATGTACTGTATTAATTGCCGTTTTATATTACGTAAATGGTAAAACTGTAATTATTTGTTAAACAATCTGCTGTAAACGCTGACTTTATTGACCGACCACCATCATCATCGCCACCACCGCTAAAATCACAAGCACCACCAGTACCAACACCATCACAATTGTCACCACCATCACCCCCATTACCATCACCACCATCCCCAATACCACCACTTCAATGACCATCACAAGCGTATCACAACCACCACCATCACAAATACCATCAACACCACCATAACAACTATCATTTCCATTACCATCATCGTCGTCATCGCCCACACCACCAGCATCACCACCACCATTCCAATCAGCATCACCACCATCACAACCTCCATCACCCTAAAAACTTTAATCAACACCTATATCTCCATCAACACCACCATCACCACCACCAATTCCATCACCACCACCACCAGAGCCACCCCAACAATCAGCAACAACATGACAATTAACCTCCACCATCACCACCATTACCATTTCAATTACCACCGATATCGCCACCATTACACAAGCACCACCACCACCGACATTACCACCATCACACCAGCTATGACCCCTCACCACTTCCATCAACATCACCATCACCATCATCGCCCTCCTTCACCACCATCACCACATTACCATCATTATCACGACCACAATCACTTTAACCATCACTACCACCACCATAACCATCACCAACACCATCATCATCATCACCACCACCATAACCACCACCATTTTCCCCATCATCACCACCATCACAATCACCACCACCATTACCACCATCACCACCGCCATCACCTTCAACACCAGCATCACCATCTCCATCACAATCACTACCACCATCATCGTCATCACAAACACCATCATAACCATCACCACTATTACACCACAACCATCACCATCACCACCATCATCACCACCTCCACCATCAACACCACCACAATCACCACCACCACTGTAACCACTATCACCATCACCATCACAACCATCTCCACCACCATCAACACCATCATCACCAATACCATCACATTCATCACCTTCATACCGCAATCATCACCAACACCAACACAATCATCACAACCATCCCCACCACCACCACAGTAACCACAATCAACAGCACCATCACCATTTCCTCAACCACCATCGCAATCATCATCATCTTGCAAATCATTATTTTCCTTGTTAATTTAACTGTATTTTCTTATAAAAAAGTTATCATACATGGACAAATAATTCATGTGTGTTTGTATTTAACGGGGTTTCTTACACATAAATATAAAACATATTATTCAGTCGCTGCAATTTCTTTAATATGGAACGATGTTCAGCCTTCATGGAACGGCTTAAATGAGAAATCTTCATGGCATCCGTAAACGTTGCGCCATACATCTCCAGCAGTTCAACCGGTTCGTGTTAGGGTCCCATCTGACACGAACTGGAAACTGACATAAAAATAAATTAAACGCTCCTTTAATGAAAATCAACTATTAGCGCTTTTTCTCCTTCTTCATATATTTACCCCCCACCGATTACAAACATTGAAAAGCAGATTAATGTATTTACACCTCATATAAATGCAAAAACTAGAAACGCGTACATATTAACGCTGTATTCTCTCTATTTAATACATGAACAATACCAACAATATATTTCCCAATCCCACAGAGTGGCAGGGTGAACGAAGTTTAACTATTATGAAAGTAAATATGTTTTCTCATAAATATATAACGAGATACATGATTTAATCAATTACTTAAGAAAAATGCCAACTAAAGATCATTTGAAAACATGATACTGCATTTGCTGCCAATATGTCCATTAAAGGATGTTTAAATGACATATTTACATATCACAGCTTTATATCGAATTCACTCACCTGAAAAAAAGGCAGGATTTAAAGTTCTCCCAACAATATTTGTGGTATTTACGTGTTTACATTATTTACATGATTCTGGCGATGACAAGATAACGTCAAGTGCACAGCTAAATAAAACCATACATAAGTAACCAATAAAAGAAGAAAACAGATAAATAAAATAAACACCTATTAGCGTATATAGAAAAATTAGGATACGTGCATTTGCAACAACAGATCAGAATTAACGTTATACTGCTGCAATGAAACAAGAAATACAATGATGCCAGACAGTACAAACTGCCTTTGGTAAACAGTATTGCTGTTGGAAAACAGAACGAAAACGCTATCGATTAGACTTGCTTTTCAGAGCTCAGGCTTGTTAACACTGTTAACGCTGACTTGGACTCGCTTTCGCACCATCGACCCACGTCAGTGTGTTTACGCTTGCGGGCAAAAAAGTATGTCCCTCGCTGTAAACTGAGGAGCCTTGCCCGAGTTTGAGCGTCATAAATGTTAAAACGTCCTAGCTCTATAAATCAAGTCGAATGGACAGTGTTGTCTGCCTGCAAACAAACAGCAGTAATGCTTACCGAAGAAAGTCAACAACAGTCTCACATCACAATTATCTCTTTAAGCATACCTGTATAACGTCATCTTTGACCTTTAAAAATGATATCACTTATCTTTGTATTAACAGCAATGGCTGAGATGACGGTCCATACTTCAGTCTGGTAAAGGTGACCTTCAGCGGTTGGCCATGAGGTATCGGAGCCCATGTAGAGTTCCTGCCCGTATCACTTTGCACGGACAGCTGTTGAACAGAAATATGTTAGAGATACCACCCATGACGTATATTGGATACAGACACAGAATTTGTCACCAATATTTTTATCCAAATATATTGATGAAATTGTAAAGTGTTCCAAATGACCATGTGCTATATTTTTTTCCAAACTAGTTGCAGATTAATAACATAAACACGTATTAGCATATATAGGTAAATTAAAATACGTCCATTTGCAATAAAAGATCAGAGTTTACGTTATACTGCTGAACTGAAAAAAAAAGAGATAAGATGATGCAAGACCTTACTTATTGCCTTTGGTAAACAGTATTGCTAGTGGAAAACGGAACGAACACGCTATCAATTAGACTTGATTTTCAGAGCTAAAGCGTTTTAACACTATTTACGCTGTCTCGGACTCGCTTTCGCACCATCGACCCACGTCAGTGTGTTTACGCTTGCGGGCAAAAAAGTGTGTCCCTCGCTGTAAACTGAGGAGCCTTGCCAAAGTTTGAGCGCTAACAATGTTATAACGTCCCAACTCTATAAATCAAGTCGAATGGACAGTGTTGTCTGACTGAATACCAACAGCAGTAATGCTTACCAAAGAAAGTCAACGACAATCTCACATCACAATTACCTCTTTAAGCATACCTGTCTAACATCATCTTTGACCTTTAAAAATGATATCACTTATCTTTGTATTAACAGCAATGGCAGAGATAACGGTCCATACTTCAGTCTGGTATATGTGACCTTCAGCAGTTGGCCATGGTGTGACGGAGCCCATTAAGATCCCAATGAACGGACAGCTGTTGAACAAAAATATGTTAGAGATACCACCCCTGACGTATATTGGATACAGACAAAGAATTTGTCACCAATATTTTTTTGTCAAAATCTATTGATTAAAGTTTAAAAGTGTTCCATCTGACGATTTGCTATATTTATTCCAAATTAGTTGCATCGCAAATCGATCCGTTAAAGTTCACATACACATTAAGGAGCTCATGTGAATGGTTTAATACCTATCTTTTTCATGGGGAATACAAAACACATACATTTGTATTTAGGTTATGCTTCTTTTCATTAATATCGTCAAGTTCTTTTAATACTTCGAGAAGTAAATAAGTAACCTAAAACTATTTTGTTTCAACAAGTTTTATATCTTAATTCTGTATTATTTTCAATTAACTAAAACACACCCTAAAAACGTATCTTTCTGACAAGCGACGTCTCAATTGCAAAGCACACACCGATACAGCATGCGTAACACAACTTCATATTTACCTTATTGGGTGAACTACACATCCATCCAATTCAATCTCCCGACAACCAATGGTCTAAACAATCAAGTTTCACACCTTACCATATCACCTGATCACATCTCAGAAAGGTGCAACACGCCATTAGAACAACTCAACAGACGAAGTGGTGGTACATATTTAACCCTTTACCACTTAGGAACGTATTTTGACGCATGTGCAGTCCCATAGAAAGCGAAATTAAATAAAAGACCTTTCTTACTAAATTCAAATTTAAAGGCTTCATTTCCAACCCTTAGATACAGATGAGCAGCAACCAGCATAAAATCTGAACAGACTGCGAGTTACTCACATAGGCATTTTTAATTTGCCTTTGAGTGGGAAATGGTAAATCGGGTGAAGATTTTATACGGTAAAAACATCGTCCGATTTCGAATAAGATCGTGTTGGCATCTAGTGGCAGGAACGGCACTGAGAAATGTTCAGTTATCATCTAGGTATCGGGCAAAGCCTGTGCAGACATCGGACGGCCACCTGTACAGAAATCAGAATTTAAATACGGCGGCATAAACTCGATTCCTCTTTCAGCGAATTCACTTTGCAATAATGTACACTCCTGCATAAGAAAGATCCTCTGGGTTAAAATCAAATCACAGGAACGCCATCCAGACATTTTTCGGTTCCCGCCGATCTCAACTCTCCTTGTTTCCGAGGTCAACCGTTCGATGCCCGCTTATAAATTTAAGCGAGCAAAAGATATACCGTTCCACGTATACAGCATAGCGGTTGTCCGAATAAACTTCCAATGCTCATATAAAACGAGATGTGTGTGCACTGTTTATCCCCATATTTATGTTATAGAGATAACTTAGGCAAAATAAAAACACATCTCTTTGTTGACGTTCTAAAAATATGATGGCAATGGTATAATGAGAACCAGTTCATAATATGGTTTATTCAAGATACATTAGACATTACTGTCCATGAGTACACATGTATGTTGAATATATTTATGCAAACAAAATGCATGCAAGTGGTCATCAATAAATACAAGTTCAATATAAAATAAAATTTGCAATCGCAATTATATTAAATAAATAGCGTTGGAATATCGAAGGCCTATCACACTAAGAATATAATTTCATGACGGAAATTCCCTTTACAAACCATTTTTGACACCATATACAAATCAAAATATACAATAAGATAATTGATGAAAAAAAAAAGAAATCTGCGAGCACTCGCTTCTACTCACGAAATAGGTAGTCTTAAATACAGCGCTGTTTACCCTTACTCTGATGTTGATGCATTACTTGCTACCCTAGTGGCTCACACGGTGTCAACCAGTCTCTTACCTTAACATCGGTATAGAACACTCGCGCGCTTTTTCGGCATAGCTGTTTTACCCAGCGTTTCACCTTAAATGAAATCTACATAACGCCAGCAGACACGAATGAATACATTCGAATATTTTAAAGGCTGATTCGAGAGAAATCACCTGAAATTTGTCTGCAACACTGTGTCTGTGATCAGCGTAAAGGATGTAACACTGTCCAATGTACGGAATTCCGGACTATTCTCTGCGTGTTCAAACGACACATAGACACAAATTGTGGCCCAGTTACAATTACGCGTTAAACTCCATACAGCAGAATTTCAGGGTCTGAACTCGGTCACTGAATCGTGAGGGAAAACATTATTGACTATCGATAAACACAGTTTTGCTTTCAACGTGAGAAAAAAAAACACTACAGAAATAGTATAATGTCACGTCAAGAGAAAATCGTTTAATTATCTAACCACAAATGTTGGCGTACTCGGTCAGCACGTCTGGAAAGCGTTTCTGAACGCATGAATAGGCTACCCTTATTTGCCAGTTTGCTGTATTTGCTTTTTTGAATTCAATTTTATATCGAAATGCATTGTGCTAAAATATGCCATTTACAACTCGCAATGAGATTTAAAAAGACCCGCGTAATGCAAAAATGGGTCTTATGCCATATGCGCCCATCATAGCTTTAGCCCATCCAGCCTGCTCATCTATCAGTCTGGTCAGGAGATACATAATAAGACCATAAAACATTAAGTGATTTTATAGCGGACAGCATCGCTTCTGACCAGACTACGCAAATGCAGAGGCTGGGCGTGAGCTACGCTGGCCGAAACGCCATAAGACCCATGTTCGCATGACGCGGCTATGAATGTGTGATTTGAATGTTTCGAAAGAAAACTGCTTGTTAGATATTAACATACGATATATTTCGATGGTGTAGAAATACACTCATAATAAGCCATGTGAGGACACATATGATGTGAACTCCCGTAGTTTAATTTGTATCTACTAACACTAATGTGTGGTTTGACTATAATAACACACATTTCATGCGGCGAATATGCGACTTACAAGTGAAAACACACACAAAATAGTTTAACTTTTGTTTTCAATTTAATTATTAAGAAACGAAAATTTCATTTTTTTTATTTCAAGGTCGGCATTTTCGCAACTCATATTCAACGTGTTATAAACTGAGAACAGTGAATATAAACAAGCTTAACATTATCCTATTGCGTTGTTTTCATCTGTGCAATTGAGAATACATGTGCAATTGCCGCAACCTGTTGAGAACAAAAGAACGTTTCCCAGACATATCAAATTTAACCCCGCTGTAGTAGCAAATACTACGCAACAGATGCGTGATAGTGTATTGGACTCTCGAAGCCTCAGACTATGAATTATGAATGACCTGTGCTGAGCAAAAATACCTTCGTGATTAAGACGCAGTAGATAGTGGACTATTTTAATCATGCATAAACATTCTCTTTTGCGATACGTTTATTTCTAATATTGTTTATTGATTCTTTTCTATATACGCTCCGTTAAAAAATAGTCCATTAAACACAATATTCACAGTATGTTTCCATTTGTGAATGAATAAAGTTGAAGAAGTCAAAACTCTTGCGTAAATTATACAACTCTTTCTCGGCGCGGATGTTGCAGTTAACATGTTTATCGTAGTTACGAAAACTGGCTTGAAACGCGCAATATTAACCTAAGTTGTTCGCAAGCGAACAACTAAAAACGTTATCACTTCAAATGCAACATATATGAAAATCTGCGTACAGTAACGTCAAAAACAAGGTCGCAAGTTCAAATCTTAGATCAACTTGTTTCCCATCTAGATGCCATATTCATGCCGTGAAGAATCTTGATCAGAATTTCTTGAAAATATCTTAAGAGTTCGAATCTGGGTGATGTACTATGGCGTACCATTTGTGTCAAAAGTCAACAAGATCTACTAGGTAAAAAGAGAAATCAAAGTCAAAATATGAAATACACTTCGAAGTATATATTTGTACGTCGAAGTACAATTTGTACTTCGATGTACGTGTTTGTACTTCGACGTAATTTTTTCTGAACAGCCAATCAAAACACCCGTCTCTTGAGCAGCTTTTACTTAAGATTTATTCATAAACAGTGTTTAAAATCTCTTTTTTATTTGAGGACAAAATGACTAAAAATATCAAAATTGAAAAAAAAGAAGTTTCAAGTATCTAATTCAATGAAATAGATAATTTACCAATTTGAAGAGGATTCAAGGTTACCTGTTTTAAAATTAAAATTATCAAGCATATTGTGAGTATTTGACTATGCGGGGCGGAGTATCACGGTCCAGCACACTACTGTGTAGGAAGTTCCCAACGGTAACCAAACAGTTACCAAACGATTACGGGATTAAAAATGTATAATAACCTCCCACGTTTGGTCGTATTTTGTGATAACCATTATTTGCCATAAGTCAGATGTTAATTCCGCCACGCCAGGTCAATAAATACAAACAATTTCTATGAGTTAGCGGTCGGTAGTCGCATAATTTGGTATAAATTAATAATAATGTTCAATGTCAAATATCTCTAAAAGCAACAGATGTAAGGCGTCTTCTGATTGGCTAACACTCGAGGGTCGGTAAAAACTGTACAACGAAGTACAATTTTGTACGTCTAAGTATACAAAAAATACTTCGACGTACATATTGTACATCGAAGTACATTTTTCTTTTTACTTAGTTGGTCTTGTTGACTTTCGACCCAAACTGTACGCCATACTGTACTTCCTTAAACAAGGCTACCAGGACAAATCTTAGAAAAACGACTTTATCATTCTAGAGGCCACATGGATGACTCAACGTGCGTAAAAAACTAGGTCATTAGATGAAATCGCAGGAAAACCTTGTTACCACTCTAAAAGAAACATGCATGACTTAATCTTGGTGAAACTTGTTTATAATATTGACTGTGTGAATATCTAGGCCAAGTTTGATTCCGAGGAAATGCGCGCAAAACTAGGTCACCAGGTCAAATACTATATCAATCTTCTTTCTAATTCAGAAACCACATTAAAGACTCAATCTTCATGAAACGTGGTCAACGTCGGAGTCAATATCAATGCCGACTTTGAATCTGGGTCCTTTACATCCAAAGACTAGGTCAACAGATCAAATCGTAGAAAAAAACCAATTACACTGATGACTCAATCTTGATGAAAATTTGTCATATATTGCAATGGACATTACATAAGCCGAGTTTATTTTGTTTCATTTGTATACAAAACTAGTTGGCCGAGTAAAATCTTACAAATAAAAATGTGTTACCACTCACGAGTCAATCTTAATGAAAATAAAATCTATGTTTGAATCTAGATAGTCGGATTAAAATCTAGTTCCAATCTTCGACAGTCTGTGTACCTTACACTCGGGTGTTCACTTCAGGCCATCGTGGCCCTCTTGTCAATAAGAAATCATCATAATAATAATTTAGTAAATTTGTTTGCGACACTCTGTCAGGATCATTACTTAGTCCAGCATGGGTGGATATTCCAATAACATTGCAAAAGCGATTTGCATGATCAGACGAACTGTCACTTTCAAGATCCAGGTTGCTTGGTCTAAGGTCAACGTCGCTAATCAAGGTCGAAACATACAAACGAGTAATTAGAGGATTTTGAAGAATTTCTTTTACAGTACATTAGAAGCATACTGAGTGTTGCACTATATAACCAAAGTCCTAAATTGAAAGCCAAGTTCACAATTAGAGGTCGACAGTAAATTAAAGAAATGAATTAAGACTTGTTCAAATCTTTTTACATGAAAAACAAATTTAGTTGTTCGCTTGCGAACAACTAAGGTTAGTACCACACGTTGCAAGTCGATCTGCTTTAACTATGCTACGAACGCATCTGAGGCTATTAAGCTGCTGATAAACACGTATAGTGGGATGTTGTGTAATCTCGTGCATAGTGCATGCTTCTATTGCTGTTTCTGGGAAACAGTCTTTTGTTCTCAACAGATAGTGGCGATCTTTTGTATTCACGGGTGCTTACAACGCAATAGTAGAAGGAAAAGTTTGTTTACATTCACAGTTCCCAATTAATAAAACGTTGAACATGAGTTCACCAATTACTACAGGTATTTTATAGAGAACAACAAAAATGCTTTATAATCGCTAAAACCGATTATAAAAAAACAACTAAAAATAACAAGTAATATCTTTATAAAAGGTAGTCGACTTTGAAATAAAGTTTGCAATTTACGTTTCTAAATAATTAAATTGAAAACAAAAAGTTTAACTATTGTGTTGGTTAACTTGTTAGTCACATATTCACCGCATAAAATGTGTGTTATCAAATTATCATTGTCAAACCACACATGAGTGTAAGTAGATAACAAGGGACAAAATTGTCACAAAACCAGGTTTTCAGTTGAAAAAAAGTCTGATAAAGGGAGACAAGTCAAAATGTGTATTGTTAACCCCCTTGTGTAAAATTGACATTGATTTCAATTAGAAAACAAAGGCAGTTTGTAAAACATGCATGCCCCCCATATGGGCTGTCAGTTGTAGTGGAATCCATTGTGTGAATACGTTTTTTGTCACTGTGACCTTGACCTTTGACCTAGTGACCTGAAAATCAATAGGGGTCATTTGCCAGTCATGATCAATGTACCTATGAAGTTTCATGATCCTAGGCCTAATTATTATTAAGTTATCATCCGGAAACCATTTTACTGTTTCGAGTCACTGTGACCTTGACCTTTGACCTAGTGACCTGAAAATCAATAGGGGTCATCTGCCAATCATGATCAAAGTTCCTATGAAGTTTCATGATCCTAGACGTAAGCATTCTTGAGTTATTATCCGGAAACCATTTTACTGTTTTGAGTCACTGTGACCTTGACCTTTGGCCTAGTGACCTGAAAATCTATAGGGGTCATCTGCCAGTCATGATCAATGTTCCTATAAAGTTTCATGATCCTAGGTGTAAGCATTCTTGAGTTATTATTCGGAAACCCTTTTACTGTTTTGAGTCACTGTGACCTTGTCCTTTAACCTAGTGACCTGAAAATCAATAGGGGTCATCTGCCAGTCATGATCAATGTACCTATGAAGTTTCATGATCCTAGGCCTAAGCGTTCTTGAGTCATCATCCGGACACCATCTGGTGGATGGACCAACGGACAGACTGACCGACATGTGCAAAACAAATTTACCCCCTCTTCTTCGAAGGGGGGCATAAAAAAAGTCTAATAAAGAGGGACAACTCAAAATCAAAATGTGCATTGTTACTGATTGTTCATAGTTACATATTTGTTTCAAAATCAATCTATTTTTAGTTGTGGCAACCTTGACCTTGGAGATATTGACGTAATTCTTTCGTGTGACACACCGTCCAATAATAATGAACAATTGTGCCAAATGATTTTAAAATCTGACAATGAACGACAAAGTTATGGCCAGGACAAGCTCATTTATGGCCATTTTTTACCTTCAAACTCAAATTGTGACCTTGACCTTGGAGATATCGACGTAATTCTTTCGCGCGACACACCGTCTAATGATGGTGAACAAATATGCCAAATGATTTTAAAATCTGACAATGAACGACATAGTTAAAACCCGGACAAGCTTGTTCCGCCCGCCAACCAGCCAGCCCGCCCGCACACCCGCCGACATTTGCCAATCTAATAACCAGTTTTTTTCTTCGAAAAACCTGGTAAAATTATACTTCAGGAAGACCACTTATTAGTGTAAGTAGATTTTTTTTTTACTACGGGAGCGCACATCATATGTGTACTCACATGCCTTATTATGGGTGTATTTCTTCACCATCGAAATATATTGCATGTTAATATTTGATATACACGAAGTTTTCTTTCGAAATCTTTAAATCACACTTTCAATGCCGCGTAATGCGA
This sequence comes from Dreissena polymorpha, assembly GCF_020536995.1. Lineage (NCBI taxonomy): Eukaryota > Metazoa > Mollusca > Bivalvia > Myida > Dreissenidae > Dreissena > Dreissena polymorpha. The sequence goes on along the minus strand of NC_068357.1, from coordinate 109,686,888 downwards.
AAATGGTTCTTATGCGATTCTACAAGCGTATCTTAAGCCCAACCTGTGCATTTGCGCAGTCTGATCAGGGGCGATGCTGTTCGCTATACAATAACCTTATGTGTTATGGTCTCATTATGTTTCTCCTGACCAGACTAAGAGATGCGCAGGCACACATGAGTGGGCAATACATATGATGGGCGCATATGGAATAATACCCATTTTCGCATGAAGAGGGTCATTAAAAGCTCATCGCTAATTGTAAATGGCACATTTAAGCACAATGCTTTTCGATACAAAATTGTATTCAAAATAGCAAACTTGTAAATAAGGGCAGCCTATCCAGGCATTCAGGAACCATTTCCAGACGTGCTGACCGAGTACGGCAAACATTTGTGGTTAAATAAATTAAAGATTTTTCTCTAATCGGGACAAATAACTATTTGTTTGTTTTCTCACCTTGAAAGCAAAACTGAGTTTATTGATAGTGGATTATATATTCCCCCGGACGATTTAGTGAACGCGTACTGACCCTGAAATTATGCGAGATGGATTTTAAAGCGTAATTGTAACTGGGACACAATTTGTGTCTCCCAATTTCCTTACACTGAATAGTGATATATCCTTTGCGCTGAGCACAGACACAGTGATGTAGCCAAAGGTTTTATCTCAAATCAGCCTATGAAATATTTGAATATATTCATGCGTATCTGCTGGCGTTATGTAAAAGTCATTTAAGGTGAAAAGCAGGTTAAAACAGCTGTGCTGAAAAAGCGCATTACTGCTATATACACATGTTTAGGTCAGAGTTGTTGACATTGTGTGAACTGTTAGGGTTACAAGTAAAGCATCAACAACAAAGTATGGGTTAACAGGGCTGTCTTTATGGCTACCTAATTGCCGAGTACAAAGTATTGCATGCAGATTTATTTTTTATTTATTTTCATCAACTATGTTATTGTATATTTTGAATTTGTATATGTTGTCAAAAGTTGTTCACAGGAAATTTCCATAATGAAATTATATTATTAGTAAGATAGGTATTTGATATTTAAAACATTATTCATTTAATATGATGGTAATTGCAAATTGTCTTTATGTTCAGTTCTCATTACCATTTTTATCATACTTACTATGCAATCTGAACGTCAAAAAGGGCCATGTTGTTGTTATCTTGTCTAGGTTATTTCTATAAAATAAATAGGATGATAAAACATGCACACACACCTCCACCCGTGTGTTAAGACACACTCTTTATAAATTTGAATGGGTTGTGTTGATTTCAAACTTGCGATTAATTTTGAAAATGAGTTGTGTCTTATGCAATAGGGAACAACTTCAGTGCCTTCAGCGCTTTGATTATAACAATTGTTATGTTGTGACAATATCTCTCTTGTAATACTTGTAAAGTCATTTACCATTGAGAATACACAATATAATTAGTAGATTTAAATTGTTCTAAAAAATGCTGTAAATCTGCTGTAAACCCATTCAATATCAGGCTTCTGGCAAACATAACAATATATCATGAAAACATGAGATCTTATCATTGATTCTCAAGTATTGTAATTTCTTGGTTAAAATGGACCAATGTGTTCTTTCCATTTGAACATAATGTATTTATTTGAGCTAAAAACAAGAAATGTGTTTTTCAAAAACACAATGCCCGTGTGTGTGTGTATCAGAGTTTATTTACAGGTCCTATATCATATGGCAGGTTTAGAAATTATCTCCCTTGTAAAGCTTATTACTTCCTTTGGATTGTACTTCTTGAATTTTGACCTTGAAGGACTACCTTGACCTTTCACCACTCAAAATGTGCAGCTTTATGAGATGCACATGCATGCCAAATATCAAGTTGCTATCATCAATATTGCAAAAGTTATGGCCAATGTTAAAGTTTTCGGACGGACAGACAGACAGACAGACAGACAGACAGACAGACAGACAGACAGACAGACAGACAGACAGACAGACAGACAGACAGACAGACAGACAGACAGACAGACAGACAGACAGACAGACAGACAGACAGACAGACAGACAGACAGACAGACAGACAGACAGACAGACAGACAGACAGACAGACAGACAGACAGACAGACAGACAGACAGACAGACAGACAGACAGACAGACAGACAGACAGACAGACAGACAGACAGACTGACAGTTCAACTGCTATATGCCACCCTACCGGGGGCATAAAAATGGACTTAACTATTCACTCTTGTGTCTTTTTCATGACATGATCCAGTAAATTGTTTCTATTGAAATATTCTGAGATTTCTGGTGATTTCAATGATACCATATTCAGTATAACAGCAACCAAGATGTATCCCAGATTTACTTTTATCATACCGCTGCATTGATATCTGTCTGATATAACAAAATTTAATGCTATATATGCAGCACAATTCAAAGGAGGACATAAAACATACAGTCAATATAAAATGAATATTGTAATTAAATCATATAGTTATATACATTTTTATCAATAGCATCTTTGTACAAAACATAACAAAAGAGAACTGTTCAAGTGCAATTGCTCATAGGCTTAGAAAGGTCAAATAACAAGAGGGCCATGGATCTAGTGCACTCACCTGAGACCCAAAGGAACTAGACTACATTTGTATTTTGAAAAAGTGCAAATAGATCCATGAAGATTGGACCAAACAGTGACTTCTAGAGTATGAACATGTTTTATTTAATTTGACCTAGTGACCTTGTTTTTGAACTTACATGACCCCATTTCAATCTATGCCGAGACTTAATTGGGAAAAATTTTCTCACCAAAATTTCATGAAGATTGTCCAATAAATGTGGCTAATATAGTGTCAACATGTTTTCCCTATATTCATAAAAGGAAAACTGCCCAGCCCCCGATCGGCCATGTTTTTCATCAAACCAGACCAATTTTCTAACTAGACCATGAAGTCATGAGAGCGAGTATTCTGACTATCATTTAGACAGCACTAAGAATGTGACTTACATATTTTATTATAGCCATATAAGGAAAAATGCCCCCCCCCAGGCAGCCATGTTTTTCAACGAACCGGAACCACTTACTAACTCATCCAAAATATTATTAAAAACAAAAGTTCTGACAAAGTTTCATGAAGATTTGACAATAAATGTGACTTCTAGTATTAAAAAGGTTTTAATATAGCCATATTTGGAAAACTGACCCACCCCCTAGTGGCCATGTTTTTCAATCAACGGATACCATTTTTGAACTAGTCAATAATATAATTGGGACACATGTTCTGACTAAATTTCATGAAGATTGGACTAAAAATGTGACTTTTAAAGTGTTAACAAGGTTTTACTATAGATGTATAAGAAAAGTGCCCCCCCCCCCCCCTGGCGGCCACGTTTTTCAACAGACTCAAATCATTTTTGAACTCATCCAAGATATCATTAGAACTAATGTTTTGACCAAGTTGATGAATTGGACAATAAATGTGGCCTCTAAAGTGTTATCAAGATAAATGTTGATGAGCCACAACAGACAAAAGGTTTTCACAAAAGCTCCCCATGAGCACGCTAAAAACTACACGCATGTCACAGACATAACTAAAACCCCTGCAGCGCTATGTCAGATACATTTATGGGAAATTTTTTTTAGAAATGTGTGGATCACTGAGAATTAAGAAACTGTTTTGCCCATCTATTATTGTTTGTTATGATAAGTTTCAGTTTTATAAATGGCTTAATCTAAATTAATCTGAAATGCATCAATGAAATCAAAATGAGCGTTTTGGATGTTCTTTATATTTTATCCTCTTCAACACTCTCATAGCCATATGATGGCGGTCAGTTTACCTACTCACACATTTAGTTGGTAAGCAGGCACTAAATATGGAATTCCTCATGCATTCTGTTCGTTAAAGCTTAAATTGCAAGTATTTTGATTCTCTCAGAACTACACAAAATATAGTTTTTCACACTGTCACAACTCAGTGTGAGAAGTGCCTGACAATCTTGGACCTTTGCGTTTGTCTTTCACCTCTTTGGACTTTTCTTTCAGTTTCTTTGTCTTCTTGAGGTGTTTCAATTTCTCTTCCATGGCTACATCAATTGTGCTCTCATCCTGCCACAAACACCAAAATGAAGGATTTTACAAACACATAAACATGACCTGATACACAACATTTAATAGCAGATAGTGTGGTGCAAATACAGGTTTTCATGTTCAATGAGTTGGAAAATTCCTTTCCAAAATACCTAAATTTAAATAAATATTTATGTTTTATACTAAAAGATTAAATATAATATCAACGTTTAGTTTTGATATACATTGCGAATTGCATATTGTCAAACAAAAGAAGATGAATTGTGGATGTTGTATGATAAAGGTACACACCAATGTCTCTAAATTCTTCTGTGCATTGACAACTTTTTACAAAATGTTCCATCTTACAGTGACAACAAGGGATCTTAATGTTCAGATGAAAACATTGCCCACATAGGGACCTGTATCTGTATATGTCCCATTTAGTCATCAAATCCAATGTCAAAGTAGTATTGAGCATGCATTTTTAAACATAATGTCATTCATCTGATGTTTTTTATCTTTGGTTTGCATAAGCCTCTTCATTTTCTTAAAGTATGAACTTTTCGAGTCAAACACTGGAAGGGGATTAACAACACTGCAATGACTGTAATGCAAAGTTGTGCCATAACAATAAATAATGAATAACTGAAACAAGAATTACCTGATATCTTTCCATTTCCACTGCTTTGTATGGATTGAAATAATTGTCTTCCTTTGGTATCAAACCAATTTCTTGAGCCATCTGCAAGTAATAAACAAATACATGTCTCATAACTCAGTGTGTCTTACTACTAAGTATGTTAATTCAAATAGTGTTGTGTAAAATCTGACCATTACTGTGCTGAATAAAAAAATAAATAAATGATCTAAGAATTTATTTTTAATTGTTACAAAAAAAGATCTTTTTTAAATATCCTCAAAGTATAATACACCAAATTTAATTAAAATATTCCCTTTGTCGTATATGGCCAATGGACTAACATTAACATACCATACAAGACATTTCCCTACAATACATTACCTTGAAACATACTACCATACTTACACTCCCATACATCATACTACCAAATACATTTAACAAATAATATTTAATGAGCCCAGTTATGTTGTTATGTCTGAAAACATCTAACATTTATAACGCTATTACATACGTGAACACTGTTTCAAATCTATTCATATAATCAGATGAGTAATATGGAAATCGCATGGAGCCAACTGTATGTCTTTTTACATAGAGAATACTAGGTTTGGTACTATTGAATAAAGATACATTTAATTAACCAGGGTTAGACAAAGAGAACCAAAAGCCTTGGAAAATTTTATTTGTAATGAAAACTTATCTTTAATTAAATCATTGTATTCTATTTAGTATTTACCCCATCAATTTTACATTTTTCTTCATTTATACTAAAGAAAATGGCTGAAGAATCACTATTAAAATACAGCTCAGTTTATACAACTACGATGTTCCTTCGCCATTCCACTAAAGATGCTGGTAAAAAAATTAAATCTATCCCTGATATTTTTAAACCCCTAAGGTCAGTAGCTGTTACCAGATTGAGCAGTTTCTCATGGGGTCCGGTGAACGCGCGAGACTCCATGGCAAACCATGTGGCCCAGCCAATCAGGAACTCCCACTGCTTGTTGGTGTCGTACAGTTGGTGGGTCATGTCAGGCAGGTGCAGTAAGATGTCCGCAAACAGGGCTGTGTTCTCAAGCACTTTGGAAACAGCTGCAGTGACAAACCCATGATGATGACAGAGTGGTAAGTAAATTCATGGCAAAACAATCCTTGACACTTGCTTATAGCGGTTTAAAGCTACAATTAACTGCAATATATAATTAGTACAGTAATGGGAAAATACTAACATACACTATAATTAAGTCAATGAGTAGGTTTACATTTGAGTTTCAAATCATAGTTAAAGCATCGCAAAAGGGACAGTATCACAACATGGTGTTCATTAAAATATCAAATTATCAAATGCATATCTTACACTCTTTCACATTTTCATCTGTTGGCCAGTCGTCACCAGGAACAAACCCCCAACCTGTCAAATTGTTTTTTGCTTCACCAATGATCTGTGAGAAAGTTGTGTAAGATGAATATATACAAATATTTTGTTTACCAGCAGATCAAGTAAAAGGATAAATGCAATTTTCACTTAATCACATACATACTATCAGTAATGTGCCATTGAAACAAGAGTTGTCACTGAACATGATTAATACCCTCAAAAAACTGCAATGACCCATATATATTGAGCATTAATGACTATTACTGTACTTTGACTTGTGATCTCCAAGTAAGACCTTCAAGGCCCCCATGCTGTTTTGTGGATGACAAACATCTTATACAGGTGAACATTTGAGTCATGTTATTTGAAAATTCTTAATGCTTGCTGATACTGGTGACATTATAGAGTGGACAAATCTTATTTCATCAACAAAAAAGATTAAGCTTGACCTTTGACCTCTACATATGACATTAACCTTGATGGCAGCCATAGGGGTTTTTGCATGGTGCACAATGAATCTTGTGAATGATAACATTTGCATAATTTTTTATATTTTTTTTAATGCATACAAATTTATGTATATAGTGGCTATAAAGTCATTCAACATCCACCCAAAAATGCCATCCTAAGGTTTTCATATATCGTATACATATAGATCTGTATGTTAAATATGTATATCAATTATTGAGTTACTGAGCAGAGACTCCATTTTGACATTGAAAAATATTGCTCACTTTATCACTTAAAAAAATAATAATTTCAATGTATGGTCAAGTGGGTACAAGCCCTATTTGAACAATATGGCGCTGCATTTTGACCATTTACTGCAAAGGACGGCCTTGATCTTAGAGGTAGACAGGTGGCATTTTCTTGCAGTACAAACTCCAACATATGTTAACAATTTTGCTCAATTCTTCAATACATGGAAAAGTTACAATTTCTACAGGTTTCATAACAGCCATTTAAAGGACAAAGTGATTACCATATTCATAATTATGGAGACAGCATATCAAAATGTATCATTCAAAATAGCAAATATACATTGTATATGTAAAAGAGAATGTTGGGAATTCTGGTACAAAATAATCATGAGACACTTAAGCCAGTACTTTTTAATACAATGATTTAAGATTTTTTTTTAATAAACGTGTCTAGTAGAGAAGGGAAAAAAGATGGAGACCAAAATGCACTTCTGTGTAAAATGTTATTGTATGAAGTTCTTTGCAACCCATTGATTTTTTCAATCATGTTTATTTGCTAAGTGATCATAATCAGGTTGAAGGTGTTGATATGCAGTTTTTTAATGTAAGTGACAAATAATGATAGAGCATTAGTTGCTAAAAAATGTAATTACAACTCTTTACATTATTATAAAATCAATGAAATAAAAAAACTTCTTGAATGAGGTATATCAAAATATCTTAATATATTCATGAGAATTAACATTTTGTTATAATTTATATATGTTCTTTAAATAAACATAAATACAAGCAAAACAGCCTCACCTGTATCACCTTTGTTAACATAGCCTCGACAACTTTATACTTCGCTTCTACCTTTATTTTTGACTGGAGAATTGATTTAACTGCATCAACTTGTATGGCACGGTTATGTTCAAATAACCTCAAGTCTGAAAAATAACACACATTGTATTCATATGATGCTGTAGCAGATTTGCTTTTCAATGAATAGAATAGAGAAAGAGTAGAATAGATACGACAGATACCTCAACAGGATTATTATTAGTATATGTGTTAGAAATAGTAGATACATTTATAATTCATGTTTTATTTCCTAAGTAACTGGGTGGTGGCAACAAAAATTTAGTAACAGATGGATGATAATTTTTTAACAATGCTTTTATTGCTAAATATCGTAACTGTTTATTAAAAAAAAAGTTTAAACAAGAGCTGTCTCCATAGGATGACATATGCCCCCGATAAACGCTTGGATAGAAGTTATAAGCATTTTTCAAAACCTAAACGCATTTTTCGACAAGTATACGCGGATCCTAAGTTCAAGGTCAAGGTCAAAGGGGTCAAAATTTGCGTGCATATGGAAAGGCCTTGTCCATATACACATGCATCTGAAGCGACATAGAAGTTATGACGCAAAGTGTGACCGACACACGGATGGACGGACAGATAGACAGATTATTGTCAATGCGATCACTATATGCCCTCCTTAGGGGGCATACAAATTTAATAATAACTTTATATTACTTAAAGCCTTTGTTTTTGAAATATGTGAAACAACCTTGTAAATAGGAGAAATAATTTTTTTTAATCATAATTCTGGTTGAGTAGAAAATATAACAAGGGCTGTTTGTAAGACATGCATGCCCCCCATATGGGCTGTCGGTTGTAACGGCAGCCATTGTGTGAATACCTTTTTTGTCACTGTGACCTTGACCTTTGACTTCGTGACCTGAAAATCTATAGGGGTCATCTGCCAGTCATGATAAATGTACCTACGAAGTTTCCTAGGCGTTAGCATTCTTGAGTTATCATACGAAAACCATTTTACTATTTCGAGTCACTGTTACCTTGACCTTTGACCTAGTGACCTGAAAATCAATAGGGGTCATCTGCCAGTCATGATCAATGTATTATGAAGTTTCACGATCCTAGGCCTAAGCGTTCTTGAGTTATCATCCGGAAACCATCTGGTGGACAGACCGACATGTGCAAAACAATATACCCCCTCTTCTTCGAAGGGGGGCATAATAACCAAGCCACGAGGGTGCACAAGTTATAATGCTAGTTCAGATCATTTTTAAGTTTCAGACCACTAGCGGCCATACTTTTTGAGTTGTGTGCGACAAACATTAATAAATGAAAAATTTTGCTAAAAAATAGGCCATACCTCCAGTCATGACAAAATCATCCTTACCAAAATATACACAAGTTCACGTGCTAATTAATATGTTTAATAAGTGTCAGTTCTCTATCTTTACTTTTGAGTTTTGAGTTATGCCAAACACAAGCAAAAAACAAGAGACGTGCTGGTCAGAAACAAAATGCCCCCTACTACGCCACTTTGAATTAAAATATTTCTTTTTATTAAATCCCTTTAAACAATATTACTTTCCTTGTGAAAATGATCTGTTACTGCCAAATGATATCAAATAGAAATTATCTTCAATATTGCAAAAGTTATGGCCAATGTTAAAGTTTGCGGACGGACGCACCGACTGACCGACGCACAAACTGACAGTTCAACTGCTTTATGCCACCCTACCGGGGGCATACAAAAGTAAACTGGGGACATAAAACATAGCAGAAATTGAAACAATGCATACACTTACAACGTCACACTTACATCTCTGGAAATCAGAAATGCTGCCTTGAATCTTTCCTTCAATGCGGTCATCCTCTGTTTTTCTGCTAGATTCTTGAATGTCTGGACCATTATCATCTTCAACTTGTATTTTGTCAACACAGTGCACAACAAAATGTTCAACAATAATTGCCACACTAATTGAAAGGAAAATATTTAAGCGAAATGCCATTGGTAACACGAATCTGCTCAACTTGTATTTTCAGTGACCTGAAAAACAAATAAAACTAGAAATAAGTCACAGACACTGATAATTCAGAGCCCAAGATAATTTTGGGGAAAAAGGGATTTTCTTCCATTCATACACTGTAACTCCAATATAAGGCGGATGACGGGGTCCAAGCCACGCAACAGCTTTATAAACGGATCCGCGTTATAAGTTTTGAGCTCATTTATTGCAGAGGGCTATAAAAACAGATATAGTATCGCCTATAATATAGGTCCTGTGTAATTGCCATTTATATTTTAATGAAGACAGTAAACAGTTTTATTAAATCAATATGAGTGTGACACTATGACAGAGATAAAGCAGGAATTATTACGAGGTGTGGATTTTTATCACTTATTTCACCCTATTTCTGAACTGAAATCCCCTATTTTTCAAAAGTCAATGGTTGAATTTACAGCTTTATAAGCTTTTGACTTGAAATTGTGTTGGAACCATGCTACAAACAAGATTGCTCAGCGATATACCAGTGTATACCTGCCTAATATATATAGAAGCAGATGAATAGTGGTCTAATAAATGAGAAGTATGAACCTGATTTAGTGAAACTTTATATATATATTGATTAATTTGCCGGAACAATATTACCATAAATAAAATATATCTGAATACTGTCGAACAATGCTCTGAGACCACTACTGTAAAATTGGCACTTGCACTTTTGCAAAATGTGAGTAAAAAATCAGTATTGTGAGTGCTGTTTGTTTCTCTATTTAACAGTTAAAATCTCTGTAACGTGTCATTTTCATGATTCCAGCACCTGTCTCAAAATAACTTATTATTATAGTATTTTACCTAAATAATTCAAATTCAAAAATTTTATGCGCACAAATTGAAGTTAAAATTTGTACCTGTGTATGTCAGTAAAGTTTGATTGGTCATTGGCGGCTCGGGTACTACTTACATGTACCCCAGTACGGTAAATATACTTAAACGTACCTGGTCGATATTAGACTGCCTCCCCGAGTTGTATTCCTGTCCAAAATCCAATGCAGTAAAACGCGCTACCGAATCCCATAAAACTATCTTATTTATCTTAAACAAACTTATCTTTAAAAAAAAAACTTCATCAAAGTGCTTTTTGAGTACGAGTTTTGATAACAAAGTGGCCACTTAACAGAAAATTGACATAAATGTAACATAATTAATTAAAAAAAATTAGCCGACATTAACCGATTTAGCGTAAAACTTCCTGAGAAAGTTCTACTTTACTTACCAAACCCAGAGTACATGTAAGTAGTACCCATCCGACAATGACCAATTAAGCGTCAGTGAATGCTTTAAAAATGCCTAATTTAATATTTGTTTGGATCCCATATGTTAACATTCTTATTATCGCTGGCAAAATATGAACACAAAATTTATTTTTGTTACACTTTTTTTTAGTCTTTCACGAACATCTGCTGTTCTGGTATACGGACCATATGGGCCAGACTAATAGACCTAGATTTGCAGACCATACAACCCAGATTTGCAGACCATACAGCCCAGGTTTGAATACTTTGAAGACTGTACGGCCCAGATTTGCAGACCATACAGACCACATGTTTTTACGTCATGTAGATTATTTTAATACATGTACATGAAATACTAAAATGCTGTGCATACTATGATACTATGCACCTGTTAGAAAAACGGTTCTGACTGTGTCTGTTGTGAAGACTGGTACAGAAATTGGACTTAATAACTAATGTTTTAGAATTGAACCATAAGTGTACCGCAAACATGTCAAAACACTTCTAGTGTGCACGGAAATATCGCAAAAATATGTAGTGTATACTAGCGATTTGTCTGCTTGATGGTCAACACGACAGGTTACAGTCGAGTACTTAGATATAATTATCAGAGAACATAATTTCACACACGGACCAAAAAAAAAGAGCAAAAGTAGACATTGGATGCAATCACAAAGCGGCGCCTGTATGTTCCCCTCGAACAAATATCCGAAATAAGCTATCCGAAATAAGCTATTTCCGTAATGTGTTACAAACTAACGCATCTACCGTTTTATGCGGCTGTATTGCCTTCGTACGGATTTTGTTCATATAGAAGATCTATTTTGTACTACATGTATCGGATCTTTTAATGTATTCAACGCCGCTTCTAAACAATAAATGCAAATCACATAAAGTTGTGTCAATTATTATATTTTCGACACGTGTTGATCTTGTAAACAAACAATCAGACGCTCATTTCCAGCGGCGAGGTATAAAACCCGGAACTATCCGGAAATCTTTATGGTAAAACCCGGAACCGATATAAATGGTTATAACTTCATTATTATTCGTCCGATATTAATTATAATGGTACCGTTGTAAAGAAGATCCTCTACAGATTCTAACCATATCAAAATATTTTATGGCAGGGTCGTAGTCGGCCTGTAAATCGCGGACAAAGTTGGCCTGTTTTAACGTTTTTTTTTACACACGCAAATGCCGAGAAGAAAACCCGGAACCGATATAAATGGTTATAACTTCATTATTATTCGTCCGATATTAATTATAATGGTACCGTTGTAAAGAAGATCCTCTACAGATTCTAACCATATCAAAATATTTTATGGCAGGGTCGTAGTCGGCCTGTAAATCGCGGACAAAGTCGGCCTGTTTTAACGTTTTTTTTTACACACGCAAATGCCGAGAAGAAAACCCGGAACCGATATAAATGGTTATAACTTCATTATTATTCGTCCGATATTAATTATAATGGTACCGTTGTAAAGAAGATCCTCTACAGATTCTAACCATATCAAAATATTTTATGGCAGGGTCGTAGTCGGCCTGTAAATTGCGGACAAAGTCGGCCTGTTTTAACGTTTTTTTTTACACAGGCAAATGCCGAGAAGAAAACCCGGAACCGATATAAATGGTTATAACTTCATTATTATTCGTCCGATATTAATTATAATGGTACCGTTGTAAAGAAGATCCTCTACAGATTTTAACCATATCAAAATATTTTATGGCAGGGTCGTAGTCGGCCTGTAAATCGCGGACAAAGTCGGCCTGTTTTAACGTTTTTTTTTACATACGCAAATGCCGAGAAGAAAACCCGGAACCGATATAAATGGTTATAACTTCATTATTATTCGTCCGATATTAATTATAATGGTACCGTTGTAAAGAAGATCCTCTACAGATTCTAACCATATCAAAATATTTTATGGCAGGGTCGTAGTCGGCCTGTAAATCGCGGACAAAGTCGGCCTGTTTTAACGTTTTTTTTTACACACGCAAATGCCGAGAAGAAAACCCGGAACCGATATAAATGGTTATAACTTCATTATTATTCGTCCGATATTAATTATAATGGTACCGTTGTAAAGAAGATCCTCTACAGATTCTAACCATATCAAAATATTTTATGGCAGGGTCGTAGTCGGCCTGTAAATCGCGGACAAAGTCGGCCTGTTTTAACGTTTTTTTTACACACGCAAATGCCGTAAAGAAAACCCGGAACCGATATAAATGGTTATAAATGCATTATTATTCGTCCGATATTAATTATAATGGTACCGTTGTAAAGAAGATCCTCTACAGATTCTAACCATATCAAAATATTTTATGGCAGGGTCGTAGTCGGCCTGTAAATCGCGGACAAAGTCGGCCTGTTTTAACGTTTTTTTTACACACGCAAATGCCGTAAAGAAAACCCGGAACCGATATAAATGGTTATAAATGCATTATTATTCGTCCGATATTAATTATAATGGTACCGTTGTAAAGAAGATCCTCTACATTTTCTAACCATATGAAAATAATGAATATCAACCGACATGACCGACAGAAATGATTCGATGCACGATGTGAATCAAAATTTAGTTTAAGTAATACGACACAAAGAAACTTTTTTAGTTTACGGATCATTTCGGCTTAGAGGACTAAGACAGTCATGTAAAATATCAAATAAAATATATAGTTATAATCAACTGGTAGCAAGTTATAAATATATCGGCAATGTACCAACCGAAAAGCACTTCATGCTGTTTATCATCTTATACGTAAATTGATGTAAATGTTTTAAGTTTTTCTAATTGACGTGAAACTCTTAAATAGAAATTGCAGCATGAATTTTAGTTAATGTGCTTATTAATAATAGCGATTTTAATGGTTCCATTAAAACCATTTATTGCGCGAGCATCGAGACACTTTTGAGTTATTGATGTTAGCACAATGCAAGGTGACACAATAGTATCAGTTTTTAATTATGTGTAATTTCATTCGCACCTCTCGCTTAACTCAACGTTCAAAGGCACGCGCACTTTCACACTTTATTAGCGCCGTCTTTAATCTGTTCTATCTCTTTTTACAGAACAGATTGATGTGAACTTAATGAACACAATTATTTTAACTAATGCAAGTTTAGCTAGAATTAATATATGACTTCTTGCTATACAATCATTATCATTCGAAAATGGATCTTATTTAATTGTGGTTCCTTTTTTGAACTTATGCTGTCCGCCAACATATAGAATAGGTAGTGTCAGTAATAAATGTATTGCTTTAGATTCACATGTTTGTTTTTTTTAAGATATGTAAGATGCAAATGTGTCTAACTTATATTGTTTTCTGGTCTTTAAGCTATCTTATATATGTGACTACGTGCTATTTGGTTGGAGAAATGACAGATTCAAATGTGTCTTATTTATATTTTATCCATGTATCGTGTGTATTCAGTGTCATGCGAAAATATATCTTATTTCTTAATTTCCACCTTCACACTTTATTAGCGCCGCCGTTAATTAGTTCATTAAATTAATTAATTTAATATAATGTGCAACGGTGAGGTGGATCAATGCTCGTTGTTAATTTAAATACACACCACTTCAGCAATAAATGAAATCAGTTATTTTGGCTGTAAATCCATTTTTTTTCCGTACAGTAGCCATGTTCCTGTGTATTGAGCTGATAAGATCACCACAGCAAGTTGCTAATACACAGTGTAGACTTAAACGAAATTGGTTATTTTGACTGTAAATCCAATTTTTCCAGTACAGTAGCCATTATGACCATGTTCCTGTGTATTGAGCTGATACGATACCCACAGCAGGTTGCTTATACACAGTGTACACTTCCCCTGTTTTATTATAGTATTTGTTATTTACCTGCTTGGAATAAATGACGTGTATTCATTCGGGTCTGATGGCGTTTTTTTAAAGGTCATTTAATGCAGAAAAGCTGGTTTTCTGACTTATTTTTTTAATCATTTCAATTTAAAAAAGAAATAATGAAACAATGAATGTGTAATTTAATTCTCAACTCTCGCTTAACTCAACGTTCAATGGGACGCGCATAGTTCTTTTTATAAATTATGTACAAATATAATATGCTGTACATTGTTGTTTATTTACTCAAGAAGTACCAGAAAGAAGCATTGTTATGTATAAAGCGCTTTACTTTTTCAAAATTCTACATTAAATAAAGAAATATCGTATTTTTTGGTTAAGTGTACGTGCTTGATATATATTCATAAAATAGCAGTTTTTTTTTTAAACATTCGGTCTTTAACCTTTAATTTGATGCAAATGAAAAGAAGAACTGCCTTTTTTATTTTTATACTTAAATCAACATTTAACGAAGTCATTATTGACTAAATAAATATGTACATTTTTTCACTCCATTAAAATCGGCCCTTATAGTTTACTTTCATGTATATATAGAATAATTGAGTGCTTTTCGGTGATTCTATGCTGGCGCGATAGTGCTTTTCGGTTGCAAATAAAAATACTATTGTGCGTGATCTTTACACTTAAATCAATATTTAACGAAGTGATTAATGACTTAATTAATACGTACATGTTTTCAATCCATTATAAACGGCACTTATGGCTTACTTTCATGTAAATATGAAGAAATTGAGTGCTTTTCGGTGATTCTGTGCTGTCGCGGGAGTGCTTTTCGGTCTTCACATGAAGTGCTTTTCGGTCGGTATATTGCCGATATTTATCCAATATGGGGCATTAATACATCATAATAAACACAAGGTAGTATAAATATGCATGAAATATAACCATTTTTATCTAATTTAGTCCATTAACACACAATAGAAACGCATTTTTGCATATATATTGCGAGAAATCGAGTGCTTTTCGGTCTTCACATGAAGTGCTTTTCGGTCGGTATATTGCCGATATTTATCCAATTTTGGGCATTAATACATCATAATAAACACAAGGTAGTATAAATATGCATGAAATATAACCATTTATAACTAATTTAGTCCGTTTACACACAATAGAAACGCAAGTTTTCATATATATAGCGAGAAATTGAGTGCTTTTCGGTCGTCACATGAAGTGCTTTTCGGGCGGTATATTGCCGATATTTATCCAATTTTGGGCATTAATACATCATAATAAACAAAAGGTAGTATAAGTATGCATAAAATATAACCATTTATAACTCATTTAATCCGTTACACACAATAGAAACGCAATTTTTCATTTATATACAAGAAATTGATTGCTTTTCGGTCTTCACATGAATTGCTATTCGGTCGGTATATTGCCGATATTAATCCAATTTTGGGCAAAATGTAGTATAGACATACATTCATATAACCATTAATAACTAATTAAACCCGTTAACACACGCTAGAAACGATATATTGCATATATAGAGAGAGAAATTGAGTGCCTTTCGGTGCTTTTCGGTGATTGTATGGACCGACTTAAATACCAATAGAGCGTGACACAAACACAGCACAATTGTTTATTTCGGCAAACATTTTGATATTATTTGCTTTTAAACATAGCTTTTAATGACCATTGATAGATGAATAATGTTATACTATTATTTGTAATTTCAAAACATGTTACTTGGTGATTTTATTCACGTTCTATAAATACATCAGTTATTCTTATTAACCTGATGCCTGTTGTCTGCTACTGTTACAATACGACGCTTAAAAATGTGGATTGCATAAAGTTAAAGGTCAAATTCCGTGTGCACTATATTACTTGTAATAATGCATTATAAATATGTCAAGCATGTTCACTTTAACAAATACGATACTTCTTTATGTAATGTAGAATTTTGCAAAGGTAAAGCGCTATATATATGACAATGTTTTATTTTTTCTTGTTGATTAAAAACAAAAACAAAATATAACAATACATATCATATGTGTACATACTTTTGTAAACCAATATAATGAATCACGTGATGTTTTTATAATTTTGTTAAGCGTGCGTGATATTGAACGTTGATTTAAGCGAGTTATGCGATTTAAAAACTGATACCACTCAGCTTGATTTATAATTCATGTTCCAACGCGCCAATGTATTTAATTAAATGGTTTCATGAAATTGTGTTTAAAAGCATAACGATTAAAAGTCAGAAAAAAAAAACACAGTTTTGCACATAAAATGATCGCCAACAGACCCGAATTAATACACTTCATAAATGCCAATCAGATAAAAAACAATTCCAATAATAAAACAGGGGAAGTCTACACTGTGTATTAGCCACCTGCTGTGGTTATCCCTATTTATCAGCTCTATCTCAGGCACCTGGCTACTGTTATGAACAAATTGGATTTACTGAAAATAACTGATGTCATTTATTGCAAATTGTTATGTACATATAAAATAAACAACGAGCGTGGACCCACATCATTGTTGCACATTAGTATAAACTTCACTGTAATCTAGGCGCCCCGTAATCTGTTCTTAAAATAGACATAGCCTTAATAAAGACGGCGCTAATTAAGTTTGATATTAAAGAAGCTACATTAAGCGCACTGAAAAAGATGAATTGGACACATTTGCATCTTTCATTTATTACAAAGCATGTGAATATGTACAATACTTTTATTACTGACACATTATTCTTAAAGTCGACGGACAACATAAGAGGGAACCACAATTAAATAAGATCCATTTTCGCAGGATAGTGGTTTTTTTAGAAAATATTCACATATTATTTTAAGCTTGCATTAGTTACAATAATAAGTTCGCGTGCCATTGAACGTTGAGTTAAGCGAACGGTGCGAATTAAAATCTGAAACTATTATGTCATCTGTACTAACAGCATTAACTCAATGGTGTCAAATCCTCTATAGTCAATTAAAGGGGCATTTTCATTTTTTGAAGTAGTTAAAAACCAACTTGTAGTGAGTGATATTTTGATGCAACCAATTGAAACTTTTGACTTTAAATGACGAAAAATCGGATATGGGTGCATTGTGTGTGCTATGTATAAAACATGACAGTCACTACAAAATCGTATATATAATATACTCTGTAAGAGACGTTACATATTATGACATTTCAAATTTAAACCACAAAATTGACAACTATCCAAAGATATATCATTCATTTTAGTGAAGGAATGATATATTATAATAACCATGAAAAGTTTTTCCGTTTGACTATGCCTTTAACAAAATAATTTTTCATAATAATATATATAAAATAAACGAGAGTAATGATACCTTCCTTTCATGTATAGTGTACATGTAAGACAAACAGATTCTTTAAATTCATCGCTGTCATTACATCAGTCTATTAGCATCTCATTCGCAATGAAATAATTTGCATTTCACGTGTGCAGAAAATGATTCATATTTTGGTAAAAGGAATTGTACTTCTCTTTAGCGTATCTTACAAAAGTATAAGCACGCATTGCAGAAAGCACTTTTTAGAACAAAAAAATCAACGAAAGACTGACTTGCCTTTCGCTAGTAGTAAAATCGTTTTAAACGTCTTATGTAAACAAGACCACAAGCTGAAATAACTGCACAAAAATATGAGATTGTAAACGTATATTGCATTTAACACCAGAGAGAGAGAGAGAGAGACTTGAACGCTCCAAGGCTGCGGGTAAAAACTTGTACGAATTGGTCCAAAATCAACGAATTAGTATGCATTCATAGTGCAATGTTCTCGTTTAAAGTAAAATTCACTAAAAAACTCAAATTCGTATATTCGAGCTCTCATCATGATTTTGATTTCAGTCTTCATGAAACGAGTCTTAATTTATACAGATTTTTTGTTATTGTACGAATGAGTAAGTGCTAATTATTAGATCTAGTTGATTAAGTGCACACTGATTTTGAAACATGAAATAATAATGTAAATAGCATTCATTTCTGTGAACTCAGGTTTATTCGCGAATATTAGTATGTTCAGTAGTCAGGCTAGAGACCGGCCGGAATGAAAATAATGAGCTATGTAACAGAACTTGTTTTCATTGTACAGATAAGATCGAGGATGAAATACATGTACTCGTTCACTGTCCGTTGTATGTTGATGTTCAGGAGGGTTGACATAATTTATAACTGATATAGTCTTTAATTGTAAGCTATGTAAATATTGTCGTTGTTTTTAGGGTCTGTTAGTTATAAATCAAGCGTGGGTAACCATTGCTAATGAGTTAATTTCCGACCTGGTCATAATATACTTGATTTCTTAAACCATTTTAAATTATGCGCGTTAGTGCATCTTATCGCAGTGTCATTGTTTTACGTAAATATATTTATATATCTATAAACGGTTACTAGATTTACCGAAAGCGCGGGTACAAATTAATGCTCGTGTAAACACGTTCATAAAAATATAAATTGCATCAAGATTATGACTTTGTTGAAATTATGATCTGTTTACGTCGTATTTGCTCAATCAGCATTTAGTAGTATAAGTCTTATAATCTAAGTAATTTACGTCATCAACAATGCCACCAAAACCGTTTATGCGATTCTAATTAAGAGCGCAGTATTTAGCAGATTTGAATAGAAACCAACACTCGTTAAGTCATGTAACGCGCTAAAGAAAGTATATAATGGCCATTGAAGAAACATGCCTAATTTGTGAAATTTCTGAAGTCGCGAATTCTTCAGAATTGTGAAAATGAGTCGCGAACTTGCAATATTTGCGAAAAAACGTGAGTTTTCCAAATTGTGATTTTTTAAAGATTAAATGTAGTAAATAGTTAGTATTCAATAATTTCATTTTTTTACACTTCATTTATTCGGAAATTTAAACATCGCATGCCATTAAACTGAAATAATGACCATATGATTATATCTTCAATATACTTAGTATAAGAATAATTTTGTGTGAACGCATCTCCTTGCAATTTCAATTGATTTTCTTTCAACTCATGGACATTATTCAGGGCGACATGCAGTTGTGCGTAATTGCGGAAAGTTATGTACTGTCTATTATTTAGAAAGTTATGGCCATTGGAATATCTGATTCTATTAACCCCAATTGTTCCTGAATCTGAATACCTAATTCCCCCATACAAAGGTTAATATGTATGTGTAAATTGTTATTCACACAATTCACTGTCTCAGTAAAACGGCTATTACCGTCAAACACAGTATTTATACAGTATTCCGTATATGAAAAAGTGTTCATTTTATAAAGCATGTATGTTTCCTTGGTTAAGAAAAAAAAAAATTCATATGTTGAATAAGGTTGAGCATTTTGATCGAGGCAATGTAAATAAAAACACGCTTGTATGTGTTAGTGTTATTCTATTATATCATTAAAACACCCTTGTAAATGTTTGGTCATATCTTCTGACCACATCTAGAATATCAGAACCATACTACGGAATAAAATAGGCCGACTTTGTCCGCGATTTGCAGGCCGACTACGACCCTGCCATAAAATATTTTGATATGGTTAGAATCTGTAGAGGATCTTCTTTACAACAGGATGTTTTGACATTCAAAAACTATTTTGCTAACACACATTGGAAAAATATAGATGTTGACATTGGTGATCACTCTTGTGGCACTGTTATTATATATTATGTATTCAACATAACTATGGTGGTATCATGGAATATCGACCTCGACTTAAATGTCCATCATCTTTAATTATGGCGAACAACGCAAATTCGTAACACATGGATGTTTCGTAAACAATGCGAAATTTTAAATTTTGAAGAAAAACTTAACTGCTATTCTTATTATTGTTTATCTATACATTTCTCTAAAAACAATAGTTGTTCATTTTTTTAACAATCTTAGCTTGGTCTCATTGCAGGAGCCAATGTCTATCTCCTCAGCAGAGATGGTCTGCATCTGACCATAGATGGTACGAACACGGTTGCAAGCAACATAGAAACAGCCGTCACGTCTCTAACGAAACCAACTAGACCGACTTACCCAGGGCCTGATACTCAGTCCAGCCGTCCCGCACCTACACATACAACACCGACATACGAATATGGACCCCGGCGTTACAGTGATGTTCTATCAGGTCAGGGCGTAACGTCACATGGTGGTGGTGGTGGTGGTAGTAGGGGTGGTGGTGGTAGTGGTGGTGTTGTTGTGGTGTTGGCGGTGGTGGTAGTGGTAGTGGTGGTGGTGGCGGTGGTGGGTGGTAGGGGTGGTGGTGGTGGTGGTGGCGTTGGTGGTGGTGGTGGTGGTGTTGGTAGTAGGGATGGTGGTAGTAGGGGTGTGGTGGTTGGTGGTGTGGTAGTAGGGGGGTGGTGTTGGGTAGTAGGGTTGGTGGTAGTAGGGGTGGATTGTGGTGGTGGTGGTGGTGGTGTGTGTGGTGGTGTGTTTGGTCGTAGGGATGGTGGTGGTAGGGGTGGTGGTGGTGGTAGAAGGGGGTGGTGGTAGTGGTGGTGGTGGCGGTGGTGGTGGTAGTAGGGGTGGTGGTGGTGGTAGTGGTGGTGGTGGTAGTGGTGGTGGTGGCGGTGGTGGGTGGTAGAGGGGTGGTGTGGTGTTTGATGGTTGGTGGGTGTTGGTAGAGGAGTGGTGGTAGTAGGGGTGGTATTGGTGGTGGGGTGGTGTTAGTAGGGATGGCTGGTGGTAGTAGTGTAGTACGGGTGGTGGTAGTGTTGGTGGTAGTGGTAGTGGCGGTGGTGGTGGTGGTAGGGGTGGTGTGTTGGTAGTAGGGATGGTGGTAGTAGGGTGGTATGATGGTGTGGTGGTGGGTAGTGTGGTAGTAGGGATGGGGGTGGTAGAAGGGGGTGGTGGTAGCGGTGTGGTGGTGGTGCGAGGTGGTGGTGGTAGTAGGTGGTGGTGGTGGTAGTGGTCGGTGTGGTGGTGGTGGTGGTGGTGGTAGGGGTGGACGGTGGTGTTGATGGTGGTGGTATTGGTAATAGGGGTGGTGGTAGTAGGGGGTGGTGTGATTGGTGGGTAGGGGTGGTGGTGGTGGGGTGGTGGTGGTTGGTGGGTGGTGGTAGTGTTGGTGTAGAAGGGGTGGTGTGGTCATTGCTTGGGGGGGGTGGTAGGAAGGGTGTTGGTGGTTGTGGTGATGGTAGGGGTGGTGGTGGTGGTGGTAGTAGGGTGGTTGGTAGTGTTGAGGGTGGGGTAATAATGTGGGGGGGGTGGTGGTGGTGCTGGTAGGGGTGGTGGTGGTGGTGGAGGGTGATGGTGTTAGGGGTGTGATGGTGGTGGGTTGGTAATAGGGCTGGTGGTAGAAGGGGTGGTATGGTGGTGGTGTTGGTGGTGGTAGGGGTGGTGGTGGCGGTGGTGGTAGTGGGGTGGTGGTGGTAGTACGGGTGGTGGTAGTGGTAGTGGTTGGTTGTGGAGGTGGTGGTAGGGGGGGTGGAGGGGTGGTTGTTTGGTTGGGGGGTGGGGGGTGGTGGTGGTGACCGGGGAGTAGGGGGGGTGGTAGAAGTGGGGGGGGGGTTAGAGGTGGTGGGGGGGTGGTGGGAGGGTGGAGGGGGGTGGTGGGAGGGGTGGTGGGTGGGTGTTGGGGTGGTCAGTGTGGGGAGGGGTGGGGTGGTGGGGGTGGGGTGGGGGTTTGGGTGGTGTTTGTGTACGGTTTGAGGGTGGTGGGTTTCGGGGGGTGGGTGGGTGGTGGGGGTGGTGGTCGCGGGGTATGGGTGTGGGGGTGGGGTGGTAGGGGTGGGGGGGGTGGGGGGGTGGCGGTGGCGGTGGGGAGGGGGCGTGGAGAGGGGTGGGTGGGTTGGTGGGGGGGGTCGGGGTTCCGGGGGGGGGGTGGAACGGGGTGGGGGGAAGAAGTGGGTGTTGGTGGGTGACGTTGGTTGTAGAAGGGGTGGGTCGGGGGTGGTGGCGGTGGTTAGTAGTAGGGGTGTTGTGATGGTGGTAGGTGGTGGGTAGTACGGGTGGTAGTAGATGGGTGGTGGGGTAGAAGGGGGTGGAGGTGGTGGTGGTGGTGATGGTGATGGTGTTGGTGAGACGCGACACGAGCAGCACGCTTCTCCATATACTCATCTCGAATGATGAGATAGTCCGATGGATTGAAGATGCTACAAAAGTTCCGCACGGTAGAAAAAGACAGTCCGGTGGGGGCGGTACTGCAGTAGTACATTCAAACCAGAAGGAACCATTGTCTGCACAGATTGTTGACGACATAATGGGTGCTTGTGAGGCTGGGCAAGGTAAGGTATCAACTGACATGCCTTTCAACATAAGTGGTGGGGATATATATGTGGTAGCTTTAGACTCATTAGCAATGAAAAAAGACGTTCGCGTGGACAAATATATGTGGGTAAATGACGGTCGCAGACGCTTTCCAAAGAAAAAACCAACGATGTTTAAGTCATTTTTCAAAATTAAATTAGTCGAAAACCAACATTCACAATCTTTTCAAAAGCATATATACGAACGCTTAGAAAATGGAAAATTTGCAATTATACATTACCTTGGAGACCCCACCATATATACACCACTAGCACATGGGAATTCTAAGAGTAAGGAAACGGTGTTTATAAGAACAAATCCTTCTGTTATTGAACATATCAAGTCACGTGCTGATGATGAAACCGTTAGTGCTAATTTTATAGACAAAGAATTGAAATGCAAAGCTGAGAAAGGTACAGATTTTGGTGTAAAAACAGCAAGAAACGTTCGCCAGGTAAAAAATCATTTATACAAAAGTAGAAGTGAAAAACGTTATAGCAACGACGAAATATATAATCTCTGTGAAATTTCAATAGATTTAGAAAATTTTAACAAACAAATTGACGTCTTTCCATCCCTGGTGTGCATATCGGGGTTGGAAGAAATACTGACAGAATTCAATGAATTACTAATGTTCGACTCCGATACACCCCTAAAAATGTTTTATGACACAACTTATAAAATGGGGCACTTGTTTGTTAGTGTTCTGTCATATCAACATATTTTGTTGAAGGCAATAAAATAGTGCCCGTAGCATTCATGATGCACGAACGGCGAGACGCAAAATTCCATGAAGGTTTTCAGTGTTTTAAAGGAACATATTCCAAATTTAAAAAGAACACATTTTCCGCTAATTTGTGATCGCGAGGCCGGAATAAAATTAGCAATTCAGAATTCGCTACCCAACATACAAATTATTCACTGCTGGAATCACATACGAACAGACGTAACTACTTGGCTTAAGAAAACTAATGCAAAAAGTGATGATTTCTCCGTGTACACTAAACATGTGCAAGACTTAATGAAATGTGCAACTGAAGACGATTACACTGACCATAAATCTAAAATAGAACAAGAGTGGAGCCAGGAATTTAAGAACTATTTTGACAGACATTTGCATCAAACCATTTTGAATAATTCTGGTCGTTGGGTGTTAGAAAAATTAGGCATATACAATCCCTACTCAGGAATAACCAGTAACCCCGCCGAATCAATTAATAATATGATAAAAGCAATACAACACAGGAAAGAGCTACCGGTAGATTTAATATGTTTAAACTTACTAATGTGTCAAAAATCAGTTTATGCAGACATACAATGTGGTCGAGCAGGATTTGGTAATTTTAAATTAAGAAAAGACTGTGAATACGCCAGATTAGACAGAAGTGAAATTAATGTACCCCACATATCCGGTACACCGGATGATATTTTAAGACAAGCGAAGAAGCACTAGAGCATTTCCAAAAATCAGGTGAAATTACTGATAAACCGATTGAAACCAATTTAATAACAAGAGAAAATGTCATCGACGGAGAAAAAAATAATTTGGAAATATTTAAAGATAAAAACATTACTTGTATTGACGATAAGGAATTAGGGGAAAGGAAGGGTATTGAAAAGAATATGTCCCAAAAAGCTTTGGCGGAATTTATTATAAATAATGATAAAATAAAATTAATCCCATCCATGAAAACCTTTATTGTTGAGGGAATACATGGCTCCAAACGTTTGGTGACAATCATGCCAAAAGAAACATGTAGTTGTCCGTCAACTGGACTTTGTTATCACCTACTAGCGGTTAAAATGACTCTGAATATTGATGGAATCTGTGATAAACGCACGGTTAAAAATCTCACGCTTCTTCGAAAAAATAGCAAACCGCGTGTTGCCAAAAAAACGGGACAAAAGAAACCGAAAAAAAGCCGACTTCGAAATTAACCCAGCACCCGATTCAATACTCATGACACCAACTGGAAAATCATGCGACACATCGCTGAAACAAAAGCTCGCCAATTTAATAGCATCAACCCCAAAAACACCAACGTCTAAAAAAAGAAGCCGGAACACCAACAATTCATTCACTTCTTGTAAACAAATAAAGTTTGACAACAATTTAAGTTCAATTGCAGAAGACGTTCTCGAAGAAGAAAACCATTTAAATATAAGCAGCGATGATTCATTTACCAGTGAACAGACGTGTTTTAATCAAATGATCATTGATGACGCGGAAGACGATAATGTAGAAATTGCAAATATATCTACAATAGATTTAGAGCTAGTTAAAAATCCATCCGGGTGGCTGAACGACCCAATAATAAACAAATGTCAGCAAATGCTAAAAGAACAATTCGCGCTTGACAGTGGGATGCAGAACACACTTCTTGCTCCGTACTTTAATCATGATTTAGGTACCTGGGATATAAATAAACGTTTAACGAAACAAAATCCCCCGTCCGCCCAAATACATTACAACGCCAGTAATCACTGGGTATTATCATACCAATCACAGAAAGATCGACATGTTATTGTGGTGGACAGTTTAAAATCTCCAAGAACTCTAAACAGTAGTATTTCAATTCAAATCGCTCAAATCTATGAAAATGGAGAGCGCAGTGTACAAGTACAAATACCCGACGTACAACGTCAACCTAATTACACAGATTGTGGTGTTTTTGCTATTGCCAATCTTACTGAGGTGTTACACAACAATTATGATGTAGATTTTTCAATTATCAGATATGATATACCAAGAATGAGAGCACATTTATTAGAATGTATTACTAAACAACAGTTTACAACATTTCCAAAAATAGAAAAAATGCCAAAAATGCCGTGTAAAGTAGCAAAAAGTTGTTCTATTAAGATTTTTTGCGCTTGTAAGTTGCCTGATATAGTTGGCGATATGGTGGAATGTGACAATAAAAGATGCAAAATGAATAGATGGTTTCACAAAAGATGTGTTGGGTACACAATGACAAACCAAGATGAAAAAATGGTTGTGTCCATACTGCACATGGTAATTTGAGATGAACAAGCACTGAGATAAAGGTATGTGATTATGGTACAACAATTATATCTTAATGTTTATAAATATGATATCTATTTAGATATAATGTAATGATATCCTCCAGTACAGTTACTTTTATGGTGTCATTTCCATTATAACAAATTAATCTATCTCGTCCAATAAAATGCAATTTATGCCTTCGACATCCAGCCCCGGAAAAAGGGGGGGGGGATAACTTCCTATATACGGGTATATAGGGATGTGCCGAAAATACGGGGTGAGTTTTTCGACTAAAATTACTGATATGGGTATGGTTTTGAGAATCTAAGTATAGATATGTGTATTGAAATCCGAACTTTGCTTGTATTTAAATGCATATATATTTGAAAGTATTTTAAGTATCAAAATGGGTTTGATAAATTTCATACTGGATTTACAAATAGACAGATAATTCAATAAGTATACTGGACAAATCGTCATTGATTGCATTGGACTCCGAATATACAACGAAAAAAAGTCTAAAGGTATATTTACAATGATATGCACAACCATTTTTGTACTGCCGTCACTTTTTCGAAATGTAATTTAAACCACACCATTATTGATAACGTTTGTTTCGAACGCTAACCATTCTGACCATATTTTTTTTACAAACCCGCGATCACGTAGAAGCGAGTTATTTTATGCCTATGGAAGTTTTCTAGTATGCATGACAAACACAAGATCCAAAATTCGAATTTTTAACAAATATTTTACTGTTAACTAAAATGCCACGTCCGACTTGTCATTAAAATCCAGAGAGTCAAACGAAATGCACATCCACATTATGCTCTCTTTCAATTTATCTTACATTTTTTTAACCACATACACATGTCTGCTCTTTTTTTAATCTTATCGAAGTTTACAATAATGCATGACAAACAAACAATCCTAAATACGTTTTGCATTTGATGATGCTTTGAATAAATAATTAACTGTTAAAAACAAACCACGTTCATATGTCGTCGCTAATTCTATCGAAAATGCGTTTAAACTATGTGTCGTATTCTGAGAAAACTGGGCATAATGCATGTGCGTACAGTGTCGTCCCAGATTAGCCTGTGCAGTTCGCACAGGCTTATGAGGGACGACACTTTCCGCCTTAATGGTATCTTTGCTAAGAAGAGACTTCATTTAAACGAAAAATGTCATAACAGCGAAGAGTGTCGACCCTGTTTAGCCTGTGTGGACTGTATGTTAAATATTTTGAGGTTAAACTAGTTTTTTTCGTCACTGAAATGACCACACACGATATACGTCACAAATCTCCTAATTTAAATGTAAAGCTACAAGGCAATGCAAAATTAATAAAACATTATCTTATGAAAATGAATGAAGATGTTTCGATTAAAGATTTATAAATTTACGGAAAAAGATTTTATGTTAGTCAATTGTGTTTTGCTATGAGCAGGGATGTGCGAATAACTGTAAACTTTTGCTGAGCAAGTCATTCATGCTATTATACAGAATTGCAGTTTACCTACATATTTTTCAAAAGGTCAGATAGCTTAATTGGTAGAGCAACCCAGGCCGGTATCATTAGATGGCTCATGGGTGGGTTCGGGTTCGAATCCCGATCTGAACTTCGTAGGTAAACTTGTGGTTGCAAGGCTGGAAACTGATAGTGTGACAATTTGTTTTCGGCGGGGTTTTGGGCTAACCGTTCAGTTCATCAGTTCGTCTAGTCACATGAAACCGTTTAATATGGCCTGTTTGTTGTTTAATTGCTGATTAACATATTTGACACAAATCGTGCAGTCCCGCTTTAACTCCTTATTTATGTTGGCTATATTGCACTTTACCGGTACGCTGCCATCATGGATTCCGAAATTTGCGCAACTTAACACTAATTATAAGGGCTTGGGTTATAGTGCGTACCGGTAAAGTGCAATTGCCCCGGACTGTTTAGTTGCTCTTATCCGCAGATGGTATTCGAACCATATATACTTCAGATGAGTGCAGACATAAGGTGATTTTATCTATTTTACAAACAGCAGCTTTTGTGCGATTTTAAAACAAAAAAGTTACTTAGTTACAAGGACTGTTATGTTGCTCTTATCTGCAGTTGGTTTTCGATCCATAAATGTTTCTTCCCGATTTGTGCAAAATAAGGGTTTATATGAACTACACGGTCGGCAAATTATCACCATTTTACAAACGGAAGCTTTTGTGGGCTTTTCAAACATTGCCTCGTGTGACCTTTTAAACTGCAAATATATCGTTCTAAATCATAAAACAATTTCAATGAAATGTACATGTAATTCTTTGGAAACGTTTTTCTAAGCAAGTTAATCATGCTATTCAACAGAATTGCAGTTTACCCATATATTTTTCAAAAGGTCAGAATAGCTTAATTGGTAGAGCAACCCAGGCCGGAATCATATCTTATTTAGATGGCTAATGGGTGGTTTCGGGTTCGAATCCCGATCTGACCTTCGTAGGTAAATTGTGGTTGCAAGGATGGCAACGAATAGGATGACAATCTGTTTTGGGCGGGGTTTTTGGGCTAACAGTTCAGTTCATTAGGTCACATGAAACCCTTTAATATGGCCCGTTTGTTGTTGAATTGCTGATTAAAGTAATAATTGAAAGTTCATTTCCTTACTTTTTAATAAAAGTCTTTACGAACTCCAGGTTCTTCTGCTAGAAGTGCCTTTAATGATTTAATTCAAATATTTTCTGTATATAAGTTGTGAGTTAGTTTCTTCACGGTGCGTATATTGTATATTGTCATCTAGATTTGCGTGTGTAAAAAAACCGTTAAAACAGGCCGACTTTGTCCGCGATTTACAGGCCGACTACGACCCTGCCATACAATATTTTGATATGGTTATAATCTGTAGAGGATCTTCTTTACAACGGTACCATTACAATTAATATCGGACGAATAATAATGCATTTATAACCATTTATATCGGTTCCGGGTTTTCTTTACGGCATTAGCGTGTGTAAAAAAAAACGTTAAAACAGGCCGACTTTGTCCGCGATTTACAGGCCGACTACGACCCTGCCATACAATATTTTGATATGGTTAGAATCTGTAGAGGATCTTTTTTACAACGGTACCATTATAATTAATATCGGACGAATAATAATGCATTTATAACCATTTATATCGGTTCCGGGTTTTCTTTACGGCATTTGCGTGTGTAAAAAAACCGTTAAAACAGGCCGACTTTGTCCGCGATTTACAGGCCGACTACGACCCTGCCATAAAATATTTTGATATGGTTAGAATCTGTAGAGGATCTTCTTTACAACGGTACCATTATAATTAATATCGGACGAATAATAATGCATTTATAACCATTTATATCGGTTCCGGGTTTTCTTCTCGGCATTTGCGTGTGTAAAAAAAAACGTTAAAACAGGCCGACTTTGTCCGCGATTTACAGGCCGACTACGACCCTGCCATACAATATTTTGATATGGTTAGAATCTGTAGAGGATCTTCTTTACAACGGTACCATTATAATTAATATCGGACGAATAATAATGCATTTATAACCATTTATATCGGTTCCGGGTTTTCTTCTCGGCATTTGCGTGTGTAAAAAAAACCGTTAAAACAGGCCGACTTTGTCCGCGATTTACAGGCCGACTACGACCCTGCCATACAATATTTGGATATGGTTAGAATCTGTAGAGGATCTTCTTTACAACGGTACCATTATAATTAATATCGGACGAATAATAATGAAGTCATAACCATTTATATCGGTTCCGGGTTTTCTTCTCGGCATTTGCGTGTGTAAAAAAAAACGTTAAAACAGGCCGACTTTGTCCGCGATTTACAGGCCGACTACGACCCTGCCATAAAATATTTTGATATGGTTAGAATTTGTAGAGGATCTTCTTTACAACGGTACCATTATAATTAATATCGGACGAATAATAATGAAGTTATAACCATTTATATCGGTTCCGGGTTTTCTTTTCGGCATTTGCGTGTGTAAAAAAAAACGTTAAAACAGGCCGACTTTGTCCGCGATTTACAGGCCGACTACGACCCTGCCATAAAATATTTTGATATGGTTAGAATCTGTAGAGGATCTTCTTTACAACGGTACCATTATAATTAATATCGGACGAATAATAATGAAGTTATAACCATTTATATCGGTTCCGGGTTTTCTTTTCGGCATTTGCGTGTGTAAAAAAAAACGTTAAAACAGGCCGACTTTGTCCGCAATTTACAGGCCGACTACGACCCTGCCATAAAATATTTTGATATGGTTAGAATCTGTAGAGGATCTTCTTTACAACGGTACCATTATAATTAATATCGGACGAATAATAATGAAGTTATAACCATTTATATCGGATCCGGGTTTTCTTTTCGGCATTTGCGTGTGTAAAAAAAAACGTTAAAACAGGCCGACTTTGTCCGCGATTTACAGGCCGACTACGACCCTGCCATAAAATATTTTGATATGGTTAGAATCTGTAGAGGATCTTCTTTACAACGGTACCATTATAATTAATATCGGACGAATAATAATGAAGTCATAACCATTTATATCGGTTCCGGGTTTTCTTCTCGGCATTTGCGTGTGTAAAAAAAAACGTTAAAACAGGCCGACTTTGTCCGCGATTTACAGGCCGACTACGACCCTGCCATAAAATATTTTGATATGGTTAGAATTTGTAGAGGATCTTCTTTACAACGGTACCATTATAATTAATATCGGACGAATAATAATGAAGTTATAACCATTTATATCGGTTCCGGGTTTTCTTTTCGGCATTTGCGTGTGTAAAAAAAAACGTTAAAACAGGCCGACTTTGTCCGCGATTTACAGGCCGACTACGACCCTGCCATAAAATATTTTGATATGGTTAGAATCTGTAGAGGATCTTCTTTACAACGGTACCATTATAATTAATATCGGACGAATAATAATGAAGTTATAACCATTTATATCGGTTCCGGGTTTTCTTTTCGGCATTTGCGTGTGTAAAAAAAAACGTTAAATCAGGCCGACTTTGTCCGCGATTTACAGGCCGACTACGACCCTGCCATAAAATATTTTGATATGGTTAGAATCTGTAGAGGATCTTCTTTACAACGGTACCATTATAATTAATATCGGACGAATAATAATGAAGTTATAACCATTTATATCGGATCCGGGTTTTCTTTTCGGCATTTGCGTGTGTAAAAAAAACCGTTAAAACAGGCCGACTTTGTCCGCGATTTACAGGCCGACTACGACCCTGCCATAAAATATTTTGATATGGTTAGAATCTGT
The DNA here is from genome assembly GCF_020536995.1 of Dreissena polymorpha. Classification (NCBI taxonomy): domain Eukaryota; kingdom Metazoa; phylum Mollusca; class Bivalvia; order Myida; family Dreissenidae; genus Dreissena; species Dreissena polymorpha. The sequence goes on along the minus strand of NC_068357.1, from coordinate 109,655,641 downwards.
AGAGGATCTTCTTTACAACGGTACCATTATAATTAATATCGGACGAATAATAATGAAGTTATAACCATTTATATCGGTTCCGGGTTTTCTTTTCGGCATTTGCGTGTGTAAAAAAAAACGTTAAAACAGGCCGACTTTGTCCGCGATTTACAGGCCGACTACGACCCTGCCATAAAATATTTTGATATGGTTAGAATTTGTAGAGGATCTTTTTTACAACGGTACCATTATAATTAATATCGGACGAATAATAATGAAGTTATAACCATTTATATCGGTTCCGGGTTTTCTTTTCGGCATTTGCGTGTGTAAAAAAAAACGTTAAAACAGGCCGACTTTGTCCGCGATTTACAGGCCGACTACGACCCTGCCATAAAATATTTTGATATGGTTAGAATCTGTAGAGGATCTTCTTTACAACGGTACCATTATAATTAATATCGGACGAATAATAATGAAGTTATAACCATTTATATCGGTTCCGGGTTTTCTTCTCGGCATTTGCGTGTGTAAAAAAAAACGTTAAAACAGGCCGACTTTGTCCGCGATTTACAGGCCGACTACGACCCTGCCATAAAATATTTTGATATGGTTAGAATCTGTAGAGGATCTTCTTTACAACGGTACCATTATAATTAATATCGGACGAATAATAATGAAGTTATAACCATTTATATCGGTTCCGGGTTTTCTTCTCGGCATTTGCGTATGTAAAAAAAAAACGTTAAAACAGGCCGACTTTGTCCGCGATTTACAGGCCGACTACGACCCTGCCATAAAATATTTTGATATGGTTAAAATCTGTAGAGGATCTTCTTTACAACGGTACCATTATAATTAATATCGGACGAATAATAATGAAGTTATAACCATTTATATCGGTTCCGGGTTTTCTTCTCGGCATTTGCCTGTGTAAAAAAAAACGTTAAAACAGGCCGACTTTGTCCGCAATTTACAGGCCGACTACGACCCTGCCATAAAATATTTTGATATGGTTAGAATCTGTAGAGGATCTTCTTTACAACGGTACCATTATAATTAATATCGGACGAATAATAATGAAGTTATAACCATTTATATCGGTTCCGGGTTTTCTTCTCGGCATTTGCGTGTGTAAAAAAAAACGTTAAAACAGGCCGACTTTGTCCGCGATTTACAGGCCGACTACGACCCTGCCATAAAATATTTTGATATGGTTAGAATCTGTAGAGGATCTTCTTTACAACGGTACCATTATAATTAATATCGGACGAATAATAATGAAGTTATAACCATTTATATCGGTTCCGGGTTTTCTTTTCGGCATTTGCGTGTGTAAAAAAAAACGTTAAAACAGGCCAACTTTGTCCGCGATTTACAGGCCGACTACGACCCTGCCATAAAATATTTTGATATGGTTAGAATCTGTAGAGGATCTTCTTTACAACGGTACCATTATAATTAATATCGGACGAATAATAATGAAGTTATAACCATTTATATCGGTTCCGGGTTTTACCATAAAGATTTCCGGATAGTTCCGGGTTTTATACCTCGCCTTTCCAGCGATAAGAAAAGCGTTTGCTGTCAGCGATCGTCTTGTTTACAACATGTCTGACGTGGAGTTTCACGAACAAGGAGTAAGTTAAGATAATATGTTGAGTCTGTTCAATTGTGTGGCTTTATTTTAAA
>NC_068357.1:109541470-109648970 GCF_020536995.1 Dreissena polymorpha | reverse complement strand
AGATTGTAGCATCATGCTAGTGTTACAAGACTGTCAGATAAGTTCAGTGGTTGGAGCATGCATTTTTCACTTATTATGCCCCCCTTCGAAGAAGAGGGGGTATATTGCTTTGCTCATGTCGGTCTGTCGGTCGGTCTGTCTGTCGGTCGGTCCGTCCACCAGGTGGTTGTCAGACGATAACTCAAGAACTCTTGGGCCTAGGATCATGAAACTTCATAGGTACATTGATCATGACTCGCAGATGACCCCTATTGATTTTGAGGTCACTAGGTCAAAGGTCAAGGTCACGGTGACCCGAAATAGTAAAATGGTTTCCGGATGATAACTCAAGAATGCATACGCCTAGGATCATGAAACTTCATGGGTAGATTGATCATGACTCGCAGATGATCCCTATTGATTTTGAGGTCACTAGGTCAAAGGTCAAGGTCACGGTGACCCGAAATAGTAAAATGGTTTTCGGATAATAACTCAAGAACGCATATGCCTAGGATCATGAAACTTCACAGGTAGATTGATCATGACTTGCAGATGACCCCTATTGATTTTGAGGTCACTAGGTCAAAGGTCAAGGTCATGGTGACCTGAAATAGTAAAATGATTTTCGGATGATAACTCAAGAACGCTTTTGCCTAGGATCATGACACTTCATAGGTACATTGATCGTGACTCGCAGATGACCCCTATTGATTTTCAGGTCACTAGGTCAAAGGTCAAGGTCACAGTGACATAAAACGTATTCACACGATGGCTGCCACTACAACGGACAGCCCATATAGGGGGCATGCATGTTTTACAAACAGCCCTTGTTTGAATTAGGTTCTGCTAGTTAAACTCCCACTCTGTTGCAATTTAAACTTTTTATGTTATCCTTGTATTTACAACTCAATTCTACTCAAACATATAAGGCCATTCAGTAAAAATAAATGAATGGTGGAAATGGCAGCTATAACTCCAATTATTACTATCAGCTTAGCCGAGTTCGGTAACTTAGTAGTACTGTAAGATACATTAAATTTTATAAAAGTGGTTGGACACATTCCAGGTGAAACATGTGAAACCTAATAAAAAGGGTCTAGAAGTCATACCACACTATGTGCACTTTTACTCCCAGATGTTCTTTTCATGGTTTCAAAAGTAAAATAAGGCAGGAGTAATTCGAGCGGTCTTTTAAGGTTCACTGGAGGAGTGTAGGATCTGCTAAACAAGGCAATCACCAAATGCTGCATGCATTCCAAATTCAGTTCAAGCATATGAAAATCATAGGCCCAACTGGTTTGTAAAAGTTGGATTTGCTGCACTTAAAACGTGTAAAATAACGTTAAAAAATTGTATGTGAGCTATTGTTTATGCATGTTTAAGTTCACCTTTTTAAGACATATAGTAGACTGTTTATTTTTAGTTAAATGGGTAAAGATACAAAATGTCTGCAATAAGGTTTTTGATTGTGATTGCAACGAAATGAAAACATCATTTTTCCTCAAGTTGCTCAAAATTGTTTGATACATAAAAAATTTTGCATCAATTTTGCTTAGCAGCGACTGATGCAATTTATGAACTGTTTCCTGAATGGTCTAAATTTATGACAATAGGCAATCAGGTTGCTAGAAAAGAACTTAGAAAAAAAAGTGTACACAACCAAAAAGGCAAAATATTATTGATCCTGAAAACAATTTTGACATTATTTATGGACTGAAGAAACTGGCTGTGATTGGTTAGCTAAGATTGTGAGGAAAGGCATCGATTGATTACACCTAACAGAATGGCACAACTTATGTACTCTGCCCTTTGTTTGTCATCCACGAGTGACAGTTGACACAAGTCATGGGTAGTGTTCACAATATTTAACAAAATTCTAGTCAGATTATGATTGCATTAAGAGGACAGTATTGGCAAGATATGCAGCATTGAATATGTTTGGAATTAATTAATATGGACAAATATGTTTTTGTTATCCCGCCCTACTGTTAGCCAGTGATTATATCCAAATGGGCATCAGCATACTTTTATTTAGCTCTGCTTTTTATTCCATTTAAAACTGATCAATTTGAATATGTTGTTGTGGCATCATTTGTGTTGGGGGACAGGTCTCAAGACCTTTAAATAAAAAAAATCTTAAGTCAGTGATAAACTAATAACTGATGTAGTTACCAAAATTACCATGCATGAAATATCAGATATCTGATCAGGAGAGGATCTGAAGAATATAATGATTGATAGTTTTTAAAGAGCATCTAAATTATTCCTTTTATGTGATCACACTTGGCAGTTAACACGTTTTTTAATGTTTAGAATCAATTGTACTTAAAACAGACTTTAATAAGGGCATTAATATTAAAAAGAGTAAGAGTAATTTTGAATCTTGCCGTTTTGTATTATCATTTCATAAGGGCATTAATATTAAAAAGAGTAAGGGTAATTTTGAATCTTGCCGTTTTGTATTATCATTTCATAAAGTCAGACTGATCACATTTCCTTGATCTCAAGTAAAGAATTTAGGCTTGCATGGTTGAACTGCTTAATTTTTAGTGCAAGGATTAACAATCTGTCCAATGACATTTCAAACATTGATGAGTTCTTGGCATTTTTTTCAGGAGCTGAATGATATTTCTTTAGAAGGGGAGATCACTGTGCCAGGTGTACCATCTAACAAGGATGAGTTCTCGACTCTGGATGAGCCAGTCAAAGACACTATCGTAAATAATTAATGAAATGATAATAAATAACTGTTTTTCTGGTTGATGGTTTTAAGAGGTTTGATAACCATCAGCACATGTTGTTAATTTCAATTTTAACATAATAACTTAATTCTCACCTCAAACTGATAATTTATATATCAATCTTATCTTAGCAGGAAAGAATTTCAAATTTCTCACAAACTGTGAAATCACATCAATATTTTTTAGAACTGAATGTCTAATTTTTAAGTTTTAAAATGCATTTCAGATATTTGACTATTTCCTTTCATATCAAAGTAATGTTTATACACCCTACCAGTGAATGCATTTTTTGAGCATTGAGTAAAAAAAAGAAATACAAATTTAATGATAGCTGCACAGAAGTTGCTAATTTCACATGAAGTGGAAAAAGGGAATGTAAACTATGAAATTGATATTTGTTGTTTCAGTTTTGATCAAATCACTTTTAAAAAGGCATGGAAATTGACATAGAAGTTAAATGTTGGAAATGTTTCTTTTTAGATGCGTGACTTGAAAGCAGTTGGAGTTAAATTTTGGCATGTTCTGTATCCCAAAACTAGCACAGCACTTTTGAGGGAATGTAAGTATTATTTGTGCTCAACTTATTTTCCTTTTATTGTGCTACAGGGGTCAAGTTGTTTACACAAACATTTAAAAAGTGCATGGGAAATCCTCTATACTGGATCCTCTCTAAATCAAAGTTCACTTTAAACTGTGCAATTGTTCATGTCACATTTTACTTTACTATATATTCAAAGTTGAAACCATACTTCTATGTTGTTCCAAGGATATGTGCTTCAGAGTCATATGTTACTGTTTCTTTTCAAAGCTGATATTTTGATTAATTTTGATGTAAATATAATGCATTTTCTCAAAGCTTTTGTTTTTTATAAATATGTAATGCATAAATGGTATTTAGTATTTGTAACATGGAGAAAGACTTTTAATGCTATTTATGTTTCAGGGGATCTCTGGGGACCACTGATACTATGTGTGTTCATGGCAATGTAAGTTTATCCAATGTAAGCATGTTTACTGTAAGGCACATTTGTTCATGACAATGTAAGTTTATCTCTTAGTATTGGCACATGACAATGTAACTTGTAATCATGTTCATGGTAAGGCACATTTGTTCATGGCAATGCAAGTTTATCCCTTAGCATTGGCACATGACAATGTAAGCATGTTTACTGTAAGGCTCATTTGTTCATGGTAATGTAAGTTTATCCCTTAGCATTGGCAAGTGACAATGTAAGCATGTTTAATTTAAGGCACATTTGTTCATGGCAATGTAAGTTTATCTCTTAATATTGGCACATGACAATGTAAGCATGATCATGGTAAGGAGCATTTGTTCATGGCAATGTAAGTTTATCCCTTAGAATTGACACGTGACAATGTAAGCATGTTTACTGTAAGGCACATGTGTTCATGGCAATGTAAGTTTATCTCTAAGTATTGGCACATGACAATGTAAGCATGCTTATAGTAAGGAGCATTTGTTAATGGCAATGCTAGTTAATCTCTTAGTATCTGCACATGTCAATGTAAACATGATCATGGTAAGGCACATTTGTTTATGGCAATTTAAGTTTATCCCTTAGCATTTGCGCTTTACAATGTAAGCATGATCATGTTAGTGCACATTTGTTCAGGTCAATGTACCGGTAAGTTTATCCTTTAGCATTGACACATGTTCATGGTAAGGCACATTCGTTTATGGTATGTATGTTTATCCCTTAAAATTGGCACACAACAATGTAAGCATGTTCATGGTAAGACACATTTGTTCATTACCATGTATCTTTATCTCTTAGTATTAGCATGTGACAATGTAAGCATGATCATGGTAGTGCACACTTGTTTATGACCATGTAGCTTTATCTCTTAGTATTGGCACATGACAATCTAAGCATGATCATGGTAGTGCACATTTGTTCAGGGCAATTTATATATTTATTATGCAAGTTTGGACTTCATGTTAATGGCAATACTTGAATTGAAATACTTTAGCGGGCATGTTCATGACACATTGTGTTTGTGATATATCACCTTGCAACCTTGTTCATAACAACATCTGTGTGTTACAAATTTTTTTATGGAAGTATGTGGTCATGTCAAGATATGTCTGATCATGGAAAAGGCAAAATATGCCTATGTATTAAACACATTATGGCAAAGTATTTCACAGCAATGTCAATTAGTGTAAAACATAATGTAAGTTTATGATACTTTAGGGAAGTGTGTTCTAACCATGCAATATATAGTGTGCATAGAAATTAAATTATTCTTCGGTTAGTCATTGAGATACATGTACTTGCAATTTGATTAATAAGTTACAAAGAAGGTTCTAACTAAGTTTGGCCTTTTGATGTGCAAGTGTATGTTATGTAAGTTCTATAAAAAAATATACTTGAAAATATGTGAACAGTTGTTTTTAATCATAGAAATAATGCTTACTATTGACTTCACAATGTCAGGATGTTGCAAGGAGACACCCTTGACCAGATGCACGACGGAGGGCCCCAGTTTGCGGAGGTGTTTGTCATATACTGGGTAGGAGCCGTGGTTGTGACGCTTAACACAAAACTTCTTGGAGGAAACATGTGAGTGGCCATTTAAGTTTAAAGCATATTGATGTAAGCTCAATTGATTGAAACTCTTGTGTATATTTCCGGGGTAGAACCTGAACTTTGTGTGTTTTGAGAAGATTTAAAGAACACTCCCAAGGTAGGGATTGGACCTTGGACATTCAGATGGCTTTGCCAACAACATAACCATTATTCAACAGTGACCTTTTTATCACTGTTAATGTACATGTAATAGGGTTAAGTTATCCTTTGTTAATGGGAATACAAAATGTATAGTTTGAAACTGCTTTTTGCATGAATGCACTGTGGACACATTGAATCGCAAGTTTTGATTTAAAAGCGAGCAAAATGTCTCACTATACAATAACTCCATGTTAAATACAAGAGTTTATATTACTTATCTTTAGACTGAGCTGAGTTGGTAGAGGTTTATATTGTTGTTGAACAACCAGTCCAGGTTAATGTTTGTGTTGGCCATGTATTGAACATCTCTTCTGATGTTAATTTCAGCTCATTTTTCCAGAGTGTGTGTGTGCTGGGCTACTGTGTCTGTCCTCTCTCCATCGCTCTGATAATCTGCCGCTGTATACTCATCGCCAAGGTGCAGACCACCGTGCTCTTCATCATCAGATTTGTTGCTGTTGTTGTTGGTTTCGGCTGGTCAACATTTGGTGAGTGGGGGGCTGGGAACCTTCTGGGCTATAGCAGAGATTTTTATGCTCCCCGAAAATTTTCTTTCGTCACACTTTTGTTACAGTTTCTCATAGCACCTTCAGTACTTTACCGATCTCTTACATATTGGCCATGTAGGTACCTTGCATGGACCTCTACCTTTGATGAGGTTTGAGGTCACTGGGGTCATGTTCACCGAGGCTAATAATAGATTTTTCCGTCACACTTTTGTTACAGTTTCTCATAGCACCTTCAATACTTTACCAATCTCTTTCATATTTGGCATGTAGGTACCTTGCATGGACCTCTACCTTTTGATGAGGTTTCAGGTCACTGGGCTCAAGGTCACTGAGGCTAATAAAATATTTTTCCGTCACACTTTTGTTACAGTTTCTCATAGCACCTTCAATACTTTACCGATCTCTTTCATATTTGGCATGTAGGTAACTTGCATGGACCTCCATTTAATGAGGTTTGAGGTCACTGGGGTCAAGGTCACTGAGGCTTATAAAAGATTTTTTTAGGCGGTTATTAACACATAGATTGAAAAAGCGCATCATCGGGAAGCATCCATCAGTTTCACTGATATTCTGGTTTATAGATGCTACATTTCATTCTCTCTGCAGATTTTTTTTCATTCACAATTTTCCAAAAAAATGAACTTACCTTGAGATATTGTATGCCCCTAATATTTTCATCATGTTAAAGTTATTAAGCTATAATAGATTTTCCGTCATGCTTTTGTTACTTTACCGATCTCTTTCATATTTGGCATGTAGGTACCTTCCATAGACCGCTACCTTTTGATGAGGTTTGAAGTCACTGGGCTCAAGGTCACCAAGGCTAATAAAAGATTTTCCGTCACGCTTTTCTTACAATTTCTTATAGGACCTTCAATACTTTACCGATCTCTTACATATTTGCCATGTAGGCACCTTGCGTGGACTTCTACCTTTTGATGAGGTTTGAGGTCACTGGGCTCAAGGTCACCGAGGCTAATAATAGATTCTGTCACGCTTTTGTAACAGTTTCTCATAGCAATTTCAATACTTTACCGATCTCTTTCATGTTTGGTATGTAGGTACCTTGCATGGGCCCCTAATATTTTCATCATGTTAAAGTTATTAAGCTATAATAGATTTTCCGTCATGCTTTTGTTACTTTACCGATCTCTTTCATATTTGGCATGTAGGTACCTTCCATAGACCGCTACCTTTTGATGAGGTTTGAAGTCACTGGGCTCAAGGTCACCAAGGCTAATAAAAGATTTTCCGTCACGCTTTTCTTACAATTTCTTATAGGGCCTTCAATACTTTACCGATCTCTTACATATTTGCCATGTAGGCACCTTGCGTGGACTTCTACCTTTTGATGAGGTTTGAGGTCACTGGGCTCAAGGTCACCGAGGCTAATAATAGATTCTGTCACGCTTTTGTAACAGTTTCTCATAGCAATTTCAATACTTTACCGATCTCTTTCATGTTTGGTATGTAGGTACCTTGCATGGGCCTCTACCTTTTGATGAGGTTTGAGGTCACTGGGGTCAAGGTCACTGAGGCTTATAAAAGATCTTTTTAGGTGGTTATTAACACATAGATTGAAAAAGCGCATCATCGGGGAGCATCCATCAGTTTCACTGATATTCTTGTTTATAGATGCTACATTTCATTCTCTCTGCAGATTTCTTTTCATTCACAATTTTCCAAAAAAATGAACTTACCTTGAGATATTGTATTCCCCTATTATATTCATCATGTTAAAGTTATTGCATTATTTGATTTTCAAAAAGCTTTTGAGTCCTCTAATTGAAGGCTTGTGTTCCTTACAAAGAGAGTTATAAATAGCCCATAATATAAATTGATAATAATTATATCCCCATTACCATTGGTAATGGGGGCTATATAAGAGTCACTTTGCCGGTCGGTCTGTCTGTCCCGAAAATCATAGGACAGTGTGTCATGCGAAAGAAGTATGTCGATATCTCCAAGGTCAAGGTCACACTGGGAGTTCAAAAGTCATGAGCTTGTACGAGCCATAACTTATCATTGGATGGTGTGTCATGCGAAAAAAGTATGTTGATATCTCCAAAGTCAAGGTCACACTTTGAGTTCAAAGGTCAAAAATGGCCATAATGAGTTTGTCCGGGCCATAACTGTGTCGTTCATTGTGAGATTTTAAAATCATTTGGCTCATTTGTTCACCATCATTAGACGCTGTGTAATGCAAAAGAATTACGTCGATATCTCCAAGGTTAAGGTCACACTTTGAGTTCAAAGGTCAAAAATGGCCATAAATGATTTTGTCTGGGCCATAACTATGTCATTCATTGTGAGATTTTAAAATTACTCCTTACATTTTTTCACAATCATTAGACGCTGTGTAATGCGAAAGAATTACGTCAATATCTCCAAGGTCAAGGTCAATCTTAGAATTCACAAGTCAAAAATGGCCATAAATAAGCTTGTCTGGGCCATAACTATGTCATTCATTGTGAGATTTTAAAATGACTCTGTTGATTAATTTTGTTCACAGTCATTGGACGGCGTGTCATGCAAAAGAATTCAAGAGTTCAAAATGGCCATAAATGATAATGGCATAATAATTCTTAAAATTCGCCACAAATTTGCTTCTCTTGTTTTGTGAAGACAGCATGCAAAATATTCTTTGTCAATGCAGCATGTGGGGGTATACGTCAAGTCTGTGACAAAGCTCTAGTTGTATATGATACTAGTATGGTACTCTGAGAAGTTGTATCAGCCAAGATTGTTGTATGAAGTTTTGCTCGTGAGACAGAAGGCAGATATTCTCGTAGCAAATAAAGTTTATTGTATTTGAGTGTTGAACACAATAGGTATCAGTTGCAAGTAATTACTTTCAGATATTAAATAGACTCCCAAATTTCAATTGAACTATCCTGCATGTACGCAGGGATCAAAATGGGAAAACAAGCTTTATTCATGTGTTAGTTTTAAGTCTATGGACTGAACAAGCTTATCTTGGCCCACAGACCACACATATTTTAAGCATAGTTTTTGTTTTTAATATTTAAGCAATGAAAATCTAAAATCTTATGCTAAAAGCTTTCTAGTGATAAGAAAAAAATCTTTGTAATTCGAGGGCAATTTAGGAAACTACTTTTTGCTGTTTTATTTTATGGATATTTTCTGTTCAAAGAAAGTTAACCATTTATCTTTTGATGGTTATGCAGACTGCATTTGTTAATCCGGGAGGACATTTTGTGCACACGCATTCAACTTGTTTCTTTTCATCATATTTCTTAGCTGTGCATTTTGGTTTGTCATAGCAAAAGTGAAAACAATATTCCTCTAGTCATATTGTCAACAAGCATTTCTTACATCCATATGTTTATTGGAGGATAACAAATCTCACTCAAGTAAATGACATTCCTCTGCTTCTAATATTCATGTCATTTTATGTTACATATTTTTGGATGCCACATTCAAGGATCAGTTTGAACTTAAGTGTATCTGCATATCCTTGAAGGAGAGTATCTCAATATTTGGCAGATGTTAAGTCATGTAATAATGTTAATTAAAATGTCCGAGTGTATTGCTGTTTTCATAAAACATAGATTTTTCATTTCAATCTAGCATTGCTCCTACCTGTTTCAGCATCCACTGCGTTCCTGGCAGAGAGCCAACCCCCGAACAGAAAGGTGCTGGCCATGTACCCGATATTCCTCTTCTATTTTGTCATCAGCTGGCTCATCATCTCACATACCCACTCATAGCCTTGGACAAGGGCTTATCAGACTTTGATTTCTACAAGTCGAGGGTTACATGAAAAACTGTTGTATCTGATACTGGAAGTGTTTTACAGATACAACAGTTTAACAGTTGATCCTCTATTAACTCTATTTATTATATTGAAGTGGTGTTTTGTTGCAACTAATGAAGAATGACATGCGTTTTAAGTTCACCGTTTGTTGAGCAGACATGCTATGCATGTTTAAATTGCAGTTTTAGACATTCGCTCTCGCCAGTTTGAAGAAAAAAACTCAATTGGTGTCCCCTTAGGGCGATAAAATGACAGACATATATCAGGAATGGAGAAAAGACAAAATTTCTTTATTCCTTTTATCGTATTTTAGATTGTTTCCCAATTATTTATTTTTTTCTTAAAGTTTGGACTTGTCATTGTTAGGTTACAAGCCCATCGGGCTAGTCATTTCAAAAAGCGAACTTAAGACTGTTATTGATTGTAGAGTATCCTTTATTTGGTGTTTCATGGTGTTATTTTGAAACCATAAACATTGCCAACTCGTTTGTAAGTTGTTTTACTTTATTTGGATATTGATAATACAAACTCCTCAGTGGTGAGAGAATTTGAAAAACACATTAAAGAGTAAGTAACACATTATGACATAAACTAGATGCATTTAGCATACCATATTAACTGCACCAAAATAATGATAGGAATCCTGTATGCATACAATGAACTGTTACCAAACTCAAATTGAATGTTTGAATCTCACACAAACTTGGTTAACACTAGTTTACTGATTCATTTGTAAGAAGCTGAATCCAACATTATGATTAATAATTTTGAATTGATGAACCAGAGATGTACAATAATTTTATTTAGCAACTTTCATGATAACATGAATAACACATTTATTTTCGTGACACAAGAAAGTGTAATTATGGCATTGATTGATAACAAAATTTTCCTCTGCCAACTTTAATTGTAAAATCAGGTAACTGTTTGATAACACAATTTTAGCTCTACCCCCATTTGAGATCATCATGCTTCTCTGCAAGTGAAATCTTACTTTTTTGCAAGAATGACTAATACAAAAAAATATGCTCAATTGTTTGCTTCAAATGTTTTATTTATGTATTAAATAAAAGCTGAAATGTTATTGTTCATGCATTTGTCTAAAACTATTTTGTTATGTGTTATGTTAAAAACTCTTCTGAAGTCATGACAACAATCAGGCCCTCTCATTTGCAAATTTCAGAAAATTGCTCAATGTAAACAGTTTTTTTATCAGATGGCCTGAAGACCATGCAACTGAGACATATAAAACTAACCTTCTATGTGTACATTTAGTGATGTTGGGTGTTATAGCTGGGAGTTTTACTATGTATAACACAGACTTCAGGTTTGAGACAGTAATAGATTAAATGAAAGTTTTTTTTGCATAAACATAAAAAACAAACAAGTTTACCTAGGGTGGGGAATTTTTGACCACAAGATTGAAGACACAAGGTATTTAAGGGACCTTGTCAGATTTTGGAACATTGACAAAATTGTTTCAGATTTGCAAAGTTTCGTTGTAGTTGTGCTATCTGCAAGGAAACAGTTATACTGAGAAGTTACCATGCTCTAAAATACACATACTATCTTTTGACAATTTAAAAACCCGAAAATTATAAAGCCTCACAAATCCGAAACGATGTAATAGTTTGGAGTTCTGTTATTATTGTTCTATTTTGTCCTGTGACAAGGATTGCGTATATATATAAAGGGTATAAAATATGCTTCATAGTATATGGGCACAGATGGCAGAGTGGTTCAGCCCTTGACTTTTACCCAAACAGTAAGTGGTACCCAGTTGTGGATTACTTTTTTTTCTTTAATTGTATTGTTGATTCATACTGGATATATTTAGTGCCATGGTTTACATTTATAAATTTAAAGCATTTAATGACAAACTGGAAAGTGATAACTGGAAAACACAGATTATGTGTCAGAAGTGTCTTGCAAATCTTCACGTCCTGTTGATGACATAATTTAAGTTTCAATCAAATGGATTCAGACTTTGTGGATGTTTGCTCCACAAACACCAAACCTTTTATGTGGACGTACCGACCAAGCAACTCCAATATAACTGTCCCAAGACTACAGACATTCATGATCTCAATCTAGGACTAAATTTAATTTAAAATGACCCATGGAAATACACTCTGAGGTTGCCATGGCGTTCTGCATTTGGTGTCTGCCTAGGGACCTGTAGGTCACGGGTTCGAGCCCCACTGTGGAGCATTCTTAAGATCTTCCACATAGACACCAAGCACTTGTTCTAGTCCCAGGAAACAGACTTAAAAAATATGTCCGAGGCTTTCTATGCAATCGAGCTCAAATTAATAGGTTTAAACTAAATACACCGTTTAATTTACAGGCATTGTCATTGGTCAAGATTGAAAGTTGAGACTTAAGATCATGACAAAGACAGTTTGCAGTGTTGGGGTCAGATCTCGCGGTATACAAATAACACATAGTTTACAGTTTTAGGGGAAAGGGGTCGGGTCCCCTGAGGGGGTAAATTCGCGAGTAAAAGAGGAAATTTCAATGCTTAGCAAGTAACAGTACAAAATCAAGTTTTAACACTATAATTCACCATACATAGAGAAAAACATTATTCCAAAATATATATATGGCAAAACAACTTTTTTTCTCCAATATACACATTGTAACGTAGCAATCTTGTATGCTATTGTGTGTAAATGCTCTTGCAACAATTGGCCATTGATAATACTATAGCATAAAATACACCAATCAAGTTTGTATGCCTTTTCAATATTGAAGTTTGTACAGGCAATGTAATTCTACCAAAATCGTCCTCATTGTGTCCCTTGTTATTAAACCATTTCTGAGAACATCTAAAATGCACGATTTAAAAAGAATCCTGTGTTTCAACTACCATTAAAGTTAAAACAGAGATCTTTTGTCAATTTTTTTTCTGATAGCTTTTGCTGTTGTGCGACATGGTGGAATACATACGGTTTGCGGTAGATGTAGTAAAGCGAAAGTCGTGATAGTGAACTACATACTGTTTGCGGTAAAGGAGTAAAGGCTAAAAGAAAGTAAACACGCGGATGCGGCAGTTCAGGAAAATTATAGTAAGTAAATTCGTAACGAAAGACGTACATTTACTGTGAAACCATTATTATTCGTCAGACATTTATTTTCGTCTTTTTCGTTCTTCGACCGATGGGACGAATTCAAGATCCTAACGAACAATCGTGTCCCATATTTGAAACAAATAAGACTGAATTACCGTAGGCATGAGGCATTTAAATCCAGCTTAATCCACGCATATACACATGGCTCGAAATTAACACTCGCACACTCGCAAAATGCGAGTAAAAAAAGATTGCAAGGCAAGTTATATGCCACAAGTATTTTTTGCAAGTAAAGAAATAGTGAAAAAAAAAACGAGTTATATTGCTAAATGCGTTCATCGGCATGAACACTAAACCGTAGGTCGATTTTTTGAACGTCGGAATACCCATATGCGGAAGCGCGCACCTTGTTTGTAGACTGGTATACTTATAGTACAGATACCCAGATAGTATTGATACAAAGAACATGAAACAGTCGACTATTCACACTCAAGTTAAATCCGGTTTTGACACAAAGGGGTGTACATTATACAGGGTACTGACATTTCCTGTAAAACGCAAATGCAATAAGGCTGTATCGAATGCGTCGACTTCGTTTAGGTATAATAGTGTTGATTAGCGCTAATTGTTAACAACTTTATTACCCATTGTGTGTATTGTGTTTTTCAGGGGTGTTGCAGATATACAGCCAACACGCGGCGAATCCGGATTAAAGACAATACTATTAAACGCAATTAAAATATGACGATGTGTGATCAACACCGGACTGAAATATATTCTGCGCTTTTATTACAAATTAATAAAGAACATATTGATTTGTGTTTGGTTTTAAGTTTTAACTGCATCTACTATTTGTGTACATATACATAAAAACCGTACCTTTTTTTTTCAAAACCAGAAATGGACGAATTTAAGTGCTGACGAAATATTCATTTTTTCAAAAGGACGAAATTTCGTGCTGACAAAAAATAAATGGTTTCACAGTATTTAAATGAGGTATTGATTAAAATTGAATAACACTTCGGAGAGGGGAATAAAAAAAAAAAATTGGGGAAAAATATATACTCTTAGAGATGGGGGGAATGGGGCCGAATAACGCCGAATACTTCATAAAAAAAAACACTGTAACATAAGAGCATTCAGTAATTTTGTTAGATAAAATCAATATGCAAAATTGTGAGAAAATGTCGCTGGTATCAAAACTGCCATGCTACAACAAAAGGTTGACATTAAATAAATTTATTCACCGCTTTGTTGAGTTGGCTTAGCCATGCAAAATATGAATGTGAGCGAAATCCAGTTTTTTTCTGGAATTTAAACACCAGATTAACTTCATTAATAACAAGTATGGATATCTCTCTTCAGTTCTCTCTTTATTTCCCATGACATGAAACATGATCACCTAAATGTCTAGTCGTCTGGAACCACAGTGGTCTTGTCTGACACATAGATGCCATCCAAGAACTTTCGGATATCCTTGTTTTTCACTGCGGTGGACTGTTGAATCAGGGCAGCTGTAAACAATCAATTATAAACGCTACTTATTGATATTGATTTTTTTAATCGACATCAAATACTTGTGAATTTCTATTTAATACTTGCGGTAGAAAAGTGATATGGAGATGTTGCACGTTTACCATAAACAGAGAATTACTCAGATGCAGCCCCTGACTGTTGGGCCAGTTGTAAAGCTCTGAATATGCTAACTGGCGAGTTGTATAGCTCTGAATATGCTGACTGTTGGGTGAGTTGTATAGCTCTGAATATGCCGACTGTTGGGCGAGTTGTATAGCTCTAAATATGCCGACTGTTGGGTGAGTTGTATAGCTCTGAATATGCAGACTGTTGGGTGAGTTGCATAGCTCTGAATATGCTGACTGTTGGGTGAGTTGTATAGCTCTGAATATGCTGACTGTTGGGTGAGTTGTATAGCTCTGAATATGCTGACTGTTGGGCGAGTTGTATAGCTCTGAATATGCTGACTGTTGGGCGAGTTGTATAGCTCTGAATATGCTGACTGTTGGGTGAGTTGTATAGCTCTGAATATGCTGACTGTTGGGTGAGTTGTATAGCTCTAAATATGCTGACTGTTGGGTGAGTTGTATAGCTCTGAATATGCTGACTGTTGGGTGAGTTGTATAGCTCTGAATATGCTGACTGTTGGGTGAGTTGTATAGCTCTGAATATTCTGACTGTTGGGCGAGTTGTATAGCTCTGAATATGCTGACTGTTGGGCGAGTTGTATAGCTCTGAATATGCTGACTGTTGGGCGAGTTGTATAGCTCTGAATATGCTGACTGTTGGGTGAGTTGTATAGCTCTGAATATGCTGACTGTTGGGCGAGTTGTATAGCTCTGAATATGCTGACTGTTGGGCGAGTTGTATAGCTCTGAATATGCTGACTGTTGGGCGAGTTGTATAGCTCTGACTATGCTGACTGTTGGGTGAGTAATATAGCTCTGAATATGCCGACTGTTGGGTGAGTTGTATAGCTCTGAATATGCTGACTGTTGGGTGAGTTGTATAGCTCTGAATATGCTGACTGTTGGGTGAGTTGTATAGCTCTGACTATGCTGACTGTTGGGCGAGTTGTATAGCTCTGAATATGCAGACTGTTGGGTGAGTTGTATAGCTCTGAATATGCTGACTGTTGGGTGAGTTGTATAGCTCTGACTATGCTGAATGTTGGGTGAGTTGTATAGCTCTGAATATGCTGACTGTTGGGTGAGTTGTATAGCTCTGAATATGCTGACTGTTGGGTGAGGTGTATAGCTCTGAATATGCTGACTGTTGGGCGAGTTGTATAGCTCTGAATATGCTGACTGTTGGGCGAGTTGTATAGCTCTAAATATGCCGACTGTTGGGTGAGTTGTATAGCTCTGAATATGCAGACTGTTGGGTGAGTTGTATAGCTCTGAATATGCCGACTGTTGGGTGAGTAATATAGCTCTGAATATGCTGACTGTTGGGTGAGTAATATAGCTCTGACTATGCTGACTGTTGGGTGAGTAATATAGCTCTGAATATGCGGACTGTTGGGTGAGTAATATAGCTCTGAATATGCGGACTGTTGGGTGAGTAATATAGCTCTGAATATGCTGACTGTTGGGCGAGTTGTATAGCTCTGAATATTCTCTAAATAGTAGAGCTCGTAAGTAACAAGATTTTTTTTTGTTTCACAATGAAACTGTAATATGTTTCGTGATAGATTAACAACAGCTTAAAACACAGTATCAACAATATAGTCACTTCTTGTAACAGTGACATGTGTGATGTTTACCATACACATGTTGGATTTTCTTGTGTAACAATATACAGTTTGCTGTAATGGCATGGAAGATATTGAAATGTTAACATATTAAATATATTTATTTAAACTCAGTTGAATACAGTACTTCAATAACATAACAACACAAGTGTGTATGTTTAATTATACTTGGTAATATTTCCCCGCAAACTGCCAATAGAACGCATACATGTTCACGCAAGTCTAGCGTTTCACGCTTATCCCCCCCCCCCATAAATAGAGCCGGCCAAAAGTTGCAAAAAGGTTTTTGTTAAGATAAAAACATCAGTTCCACTATAGCATACCTGATCTTGACACAAGTTCAACATCATTTCCCTGCACATGGAACTCGTCCTTAGCGCCGGCAGCAACATTTACGGTGACTCCATCCAACATGTTGACGTGACGTGTGAACTTCTCACCTAAGAAGTTGCGGATCGCCATTGACTTCTTGTCTTCAGCCACAGCCACGTTGATGGGAAAGTGAGCATACACAGAGCGCATCTTGTACAAGAAGCCCTTGCAAACAAATAATCCATGCTTATAAAAGAGCAGTTTGGGAGTAGTTCTACACATTTAATTCTTATTATGGGCAGTCAGAGGACGTTATTGCACGGGTTCAAGGTATTAACTTTGTTTGAATCATTAACAAAATTCATTAGTATTTTCAGTCATACAATAGCTGATTGTAAACTTCAGGGCTATAGATAACGAGCATATTTGCGTTATTACGCAAAAAAACACACCCCAAAACGTAAATAAATTCAACATAAAGCGTACAAAAACGCTAATACAATTTTAATAACGTAATTCCCGTAAAAAACCTTGTGTCACGAAATGCAATTCTTACGAACACCCGGCGTATTTTTTAGACTGGTTATTTTCCGTACAAAAATGTACTGGACAGTTTATATGCCGTCCTATGAAGACAAGAAACCGTCGGGAGATGGGTGATGCTCCCGGAAGTTTTTTTTGTCACAATATTGCACTATATATTCAGATAAAAGGAAACGTCTAGTAGTTGAAGGGACAAGAATTGCACTATATGTACAGTTTATAGAAAATTTCAAAGGGCCACAACTCTGTGAAAAATCATCCAACCAAAACCAGCTGATAATATGCACATCTTTTCTCATTCTATACATAGATGGTGACATCACTACGTTATTGTCACCTCTATACTAAGACGCATCACATTCTCCTGGTTTGGGGAATTATGCTTCCGCCAAAGTAGTTCTGCGTAGGAATGAAAAGGTTCATAATGAAAGAAAAATCGTTTTTTTTATTGCGTGTTTAAAATGGAATGTTGTTTAAAGAAATGTTATTTAATAATGTTTAAATGTGATTTGAATCTCTATTAAGACTGATAGTGATTATCAGAAGCACGATAACCTGACCTACTTTCGCTTTCACTCGTAAAAGAAGTGCTACCCACAATTCCTTTTGCGTTAGTACACAGGTCAGTAAGACCGGTGTGTACACAATGCATCTCCTCTTGGTAGTGAAGCTTCCCATAAAGTTTAATTGAACTCCGGTCATTAATTGCTGAGAAATAGCCCGGACAAAAATTGTGCACGGACGGACGGACACACACACAGACAAAGCGGCGACTATATGCTCCCCCCAAAAATTTTGGGGGAGCATAAAAAGAAGGCAGTCTTTCAAGCGGTTATCAATTTTTGGGGTATTATTGTAATTATTCGTAGACCCGTCCGATTTTTACTTTCATTTTCAATGTATTAAACTCAAAATGACCCGAAAACGAGGTGCATCGATTTGAACAGCCATGACTTCATCAATTGTGCAGCGATTTTCACAAACCCGGTCTTATTCAACACAAAAATGAATGAACTTTGATCAGAAATTCAGTAATTGTTTGTTGTTTAACTTGTTATGTACAGGTACCTTTTTGAATTCCATTTGTAGAAATAATATAGTACCTTAGTTGATTTTTTTTACATTATATTTCATTCCCTAAACAGTGTTTTTCTTATGGCAATTTCGGGGCCAATATTGGGCTCCATTCCCCTCAAAAAAAGAGTATATATTTTTTCCCGATTTTGTAGAAAAAAATCCCTTCCACAATTTTTTTTTTTTTAGAAAGAACTCTCTTATGATAAATATTCATTTCATAACAACTAACAAAGTATATAACAAATTAATAATATTATATGATTTTGAATTATTATAAAGATTACATTAGATTAGTATTTCCCAAATCAGTGTACTTTTCATATGAATTTCATGCTTTTCCCAAAATGGCCAGAAAAAGGCCTGATGTATCTATATATATTACGTCAATATTTGATGATAAAAACGTTCGAATTTGGTCCATTTTATTGATAAAAAATGCTCTCATTTGCCATTTTATCGATTAGAAAGTTCCAATTAGACTCAAAATGGCTAGAAAAACTGAGACTGTGCATGAAGGCTTAACTGTCTGAAACTAATGTTGAAAAAATCATTGGTATATATTTAAGAACAAGAGTGCCAAACTGTCACAAGATACGCCCGTTTTAAGACTTTGGACAACTTGATAACTTTACCATGACCCATATTTGAACTTGACCTACATATCATCTAGACACAACTTCTGACCAAAGTTGGTGAAGATCTGATGAAAACTACTTCAATTAGAGAGCAGACACCATGCTAAATGCTTGAAATGCACTACGGGACCTCGTGACCTAGTTTTTAACCTGGCAAGACCCATATTTGAACTTGACCTACATGTAGATATTGTCTAGACACAACTTCTGACCAAAGTTGGTGAAGATCGGATGAAAACTACTTCAATTAGAGAGCACTTGCTAAATGCTTGAAATGGTTTAAGTGACCCTGTGACCTAGTTTTTGACCTGGAATGACCCATATTCCAACTTGACCTAAATACTGTCTAGATACAACTTCTGACCAAGTTTGGTGAAGATTGGATGAAAACTACTTCAATTAGAGAGTGGACACCATGCTAAATGCTTGAAATGCACTAAGTGACCCTGTGACCTAGTTTTTGACCCAGCATGACCCATATTCGAACTTGACCTAGATATTGTCTAGATACAACTTCTGACCAAGTTTGGTGAAGATCGGATGAATACAATTTGAATTAGAGTCCGGACAAAGTGGCGCCGTTGAAAATGCACTAATTGACCCTATGACCTAGTTTTTGACCCGGCATGACCCATATTCGAACTTGGCCTATATATCAACTAGATGCAACTGCTGACCAAGTTTGGTGAAGATCGGATGAATACAATTTGAAATAGAGTCCGGACAAAGTGGCCCCTTTGAAAATGCACTTATTGACCCTATGACCTAGTTTTTGACCCGGCATGACCCATATTCGAACTTGGCCTAGATATCAACTAGATGCAACTGCTGACCAAGTTTGGTGAAGATCGGATGAATACAATTTGAATTAGAGTCCGGACAAAGTGATGCCTTCCGCCCGCCCGCCGCCAAGGGGTTTCACATAATACGTCCCGTATTTATACGGGCGTATAAAAAGGACAGAGAAATTCAGCTGTGAATATTACATTCATACATTCATGTGTATTCATATAATAAATTTCAGAACAGTGAATTTTTAATTTTCCCCTTTTCCTAAAAAACGACGCGTTTTTCCCCTTTTGGACGGGCCCGGCCACCCTTCCCCTATTTGTGAAAAAAAACACTGCTAAATTACCAGGGGACAAAAATACCACTCGTCCGCTCGTATTGACGAGTAAAATCTCGAAAGGACGAGTGAATTTCCCTAAAGCTCTCGTCCTACAGGACGAGTGAAAAAAGCTGATGTTAAAATATGTATTTTCTGACGAGTAAGACTTGTTTTCATTAAATAAAATCATTTTCTTAAATCATATCTATTCCGAAAGTAGATCGCGAATGAACCGGAAATTGTAATTGTAAATTTCATACAGCAGGTGCACGTTGTTATGCGAGACTGTGTCCCCAGTAAATATTGGCTTTTTGGTGTAAACTTTGCGCGTCCATGGTGACAGGGAACCAACCTATGCATTCACTGTAAGTATTGATTTTTAAAGAATTATTTAAACGCGAAGTAGAATCTATGGTTTCAAACCAGTCTGAATTTCATCAGAAAAATGTCTGACATACGAGCGTTCTTTAAAGTTGGCGGTAGCGATGTTCAAACGTCCGAAACGGAAAGCACGCGAGTATTAGAAAAACGGCAAACACAAAATTGTCTTCAATTATTTATTGTGTGTTCCTCATAAATAAAGTAATTTATTTCACTGCTTAACATTTATTTTGTGATCAGCTGGCATGAACAACTGAGTAAGCAGCAATTTAGCAGTGATACAAGAAACTTTATTAGTCATATCAGCCCTTTGCAATCTTCATTTCACCCATATTTTAAGGACAAGTGCATGTGTTTGCAGGACGAGTGAAAATTTTAATGCACTTGTCCTGCAGGACGAGTGCAGTTTAGAAATATTTTTGTCCCCTGATTACCCAATCGAGTTAAAACACCAGGGTTGAAAAAGCCAATTAAGCTCAAAAGTAGGCGGTGAATTTTTTTGCTAAAACTATTGTATTTACAAAAACCCTATTGTTGTCAAAAACAGGGGGTGAATTACCCAATATACCCAAAAGTTATCTATAGCCCTGAAACTTACTCACATTTTGTGGGTAACTGGTTATATAGTGCACCTAACATATACCAATAAAGTGGGGGAATAAAAACTTGCATACAGCAAAAATTTGTCCCGTTGAAATTCAGGGCTGGTAGCCGGCCCCATTCCCAATGGAAAAACAGGCCTCGACACTAACGGTGGTCCGGGGACCCGAGGCCCCCAGATTTTGGCGAGGACCACCAGTTCTTTCAAGCTGGGTGGTCCTCCGGGAACCCTAACTTTATAGAACCACTTTGTCTTGATTGACCATTTGAATTTTTAAAAGTGCCTCCTATTTTTAAAGAGCGGCGTATAAAAAAAATCGGTAAAATCTTATCAGAAAATGTACTGCAAATCGAAAGCACGCGACTGAGCATTAGCGGCCAGCGTCTGTCAGTTGTAAATATTGATTTTCGACGATGTAAGCGATTTACAGCGCAGAGAGTATATTGAAATCACTGAAGCGTGTAAGTGTTACAAACGGTGTTTTTACTGCTATTGTCAAGTTTTATGGGGGTTATTATCGGATTATTAATGGCTCCTTTATGATATTGAGCCCCCAAAAAAGTAACATTGGGACAAACTATCACGACGATCAGTAATTATAATAATTATTAGGGCCCCTATTTCTTTAATCAAAACCATAGGCGATCGGGCTGGCAAAAGCATTTAATTTCTTCACAAAAACACATGCCAGAATACACTTTTTTCTACAGGTATTTGTGAGCATTTCTGTTTAATAGTTCCATTATTATTATGACCTTGGAAGGATATAATTTGAATAAGATACCAACAATTTCTGAAATAAAAAGTATATTGTTCACTTGGTGTACTATATTTCGGATATGTTAAAATTCGGACATTTAAAGATAGTGACATGTATGTGTTTGTTTGTTGTTGATAGTTTGTAAAAAAAAAAATGCTTTATGTTATTTCAGGCAACTAGAATAGATGGTGGAAATTATCTGGGCCTTTCTGTCAGGAAATAGGCGTGATCAACTATAATTTAATTGATCCTGGAAATCATCACTACTAACAGAAAACGTTTTAACAACAGAAGCTGATGTATGACATGTCCAAATGTCCATATATAACTGTTTAACAAATAAAGTGAGATGATTTATTTTCTGATGTTTTATATTTCTTTTTCCCTTTCAAATGATGTAAATTGGTGTGATTTTATGTTTAAATAATTAATTTTGAAACATTTAGGCAGCATACTGTTTAATACATTGAAGTTAACATTGTTATATTATTTTGGTTATCTGTGTTGTTTATCAAGTTGAAAAAAATGGTATTTATATACAAATAAAGCTTATTAAGACTTATGAAGGTATGACTTATGAAGGTACTTATTGTTTTTTATGTAATAATATACTTTTTAAAGTGATAATATAGGCAATGACATTGATGTAGAAAGGTTTCTTTAAATGATTGTTATTATTAATAAGGTTGGAATAATCGACAGTTTTCACGGCGCGAAAAAGTTGCAACAAGTTTTGTTGAGCCAGTGAAACCCCTGAATGCGCGTTATTACCTTTTATTTCTTAAAAGTTTATAATAAGAACTTCCGAAACGCTAAGTTCTGGCGGCGAAGGGCAATGCTGAAGATGAGTATGACAAGGATGACGATGCTGATGATATTGATGAGATACATGATATCAAAAGTTTACAAGACAAGGTTATGAGCTTTTAATGGGTCTCCTTTAAATGGCAACAGAATTGAATATAGGAAACAGGGCTCGGCCGTGAGGGCGACATCTTCGCCTGGGACATAATAATGTCGCCCTTAAATTACATGAAGGAGAAGTTGACTTCGCCTTCTTTTTTACAACATCGACGTTTTTTTCTCTCAACTTTTTCATCTAAAAATTCTCTATTTTCACATGTCATAAAGTCACCGATGACGCTTGTTATGTTATCAGTTTATTATTACAGCAAAAGATCGACTGCTGTGAAAACTTATCCAGGCAACTAGCATACATGGGCATTCACTCCAAACAATAGCGGTTTAGATCAAAAGATCATAGCGAGTGTCATTTCGCCGACAGTTTGGATAGTTCTCTGTTTTGCAAGCCCAATTAGTACACGCCTTGTAGGCGGAGTTCAGCGGTACATTAACATCGATAGTTACCAATGAGAACGCGCGCACTGTATATACATATGCAGTAGTTTACCTGAGCGATGAAATGACGTCGTTATAGACATGTATTTACGCTCAAAAAAGTTTACACGCGCAACACATTCCCAACAGTAAATATGAATACGATTTATTCTAGTATGTTCTACTGTTTAATTGTTTCGTGTTTCAAAACTCATAAACACTAATTATCCAGTCGATGTGCAATTTATTGTGTCAGACATTAATTCATAACCATATAAACGAAAACTAACAACCCACCCGTGCAAACTGTAGTGCTAATTTCCATAATTTTATCTACCGTATCCATACGTAAACGACTTTATTTTATATACCGCAACCTCTTTGCGCGTGCTGTAAGTTGTCTAATGATTACGTGATAATTGATTCGGAAAACTTATTAAAGAAAAACAAAATTGATCAAAGGTCTATTAATTACGTAGATCCACTACTGTAAAAGTCCAGCGAGTTTTATAAGTTTGTTAATCCACCGATAATTACGAGTAACACCCATCTTATATAAACTGGAATCACAGTTCATTTTTATACTAACAAGTCCTAAAACTACACAATAGACATTGAGAAAACACATTTCCTCGATTAGATATAAATTATCCGAGTAGAATAAAATTGCTACGTCATGACTCATGACCTTCGACATTGCAAATGGCAGATGTATTGTAACATTTAACCCGCGTTCAATTCAAAGCTGGCGATTCAAATTACAAGTAATGGTGATTTAATAATGGAGAAAGCATTAACTGGATTTAACAAACATGTACGTGTAATAAGGTTTGTTAAACCAGATAACAACAAGGAAAATTTGGATTATTAAATGAAACAGGTAAGGCATTCTCAAGTGTACATATTTCGGATATGTATACAATTCGGATAAACAGTAATATATATACTATATGTCCCATGCATTAAGATTGTGTTTTGTTGACTCGTTTTTTCCACAATTTGGTGATTTCATGACGCGAAGAATTTCCGAGGGCATTGGTACCGGACCTGTTCCCAATTGGGTGAAAAAAATCACTTACTAATTATCATGTACATTATGATGTAAATAGGGTTTGGATTGTCATTGCATTATTAAAGTACTGTTTATTTTTATGATGCACATGGAAATCACAAGTTTTATTTGTATGAATTGATTTATGTGACTTAATATGTAAGGATTTATTGAATTTGAAAATAGTATGTGTTTGTCATTTATGATGATACTTAGGCTTGGTGTAATGAGGGGTATAAAAGAGTTATGGAGATTTCGGTAAATGACAAGTTCGGTAAATTGATTTATATAGTAAATGCCGTGGAGGTTTCGGTAAATTGGTATAAATAGGGATTATCGCACCTTTTGTCGATAAGCGTGTACATTAATTGAGTTGTTTGGCACTAATTAAATTATCTGTTTAAATGTACGGAGTTGATGTTATCAATTTAGAGATGTTTGCAAAGTGTTAATATTAATTATCCAGGCTTGCAACATATTTATATTCTAATCAAGGGAGGTAAATTATATATTAAAAGTTTATCTTTAGGTCATGATTGTTTTGTTTTTAATATATGCTTTTAAACAATTAGTTGAAAAAACCTTAATTAAAGCGTATCAGATAAAAAAAATAATAATGTGGCTCTTACAAGAGGTGGCCTTCATGTGACAAGAGCTGGGCAACATTTTCATTATGTTGGCAAACTACATAATGAGAAATTTTCGGTGGTTTAAAATACTAATATCAAATATATTTGTTTCTTATATAAAAAAATTTCTCTCTTCTTTTTCCTACAATCAGGTCAGCACATAAGGTATTATTCTTAAAATAATCTAAATATGTATGTTTAGATCGTGAACATGCTTTAACACTGGTGGCCGAGTTTTTACATACACGACCAGTATCTTTCTAACTGTGAAATAAAAAACGTTTTCCTTCTTTAATCATGTTTACAAAAAATACTGGTGGTGACATCAAAGGATGTTTATTTGTGGTAAAAATAAAATTATTATGTAATTAGGTTATTATAAAATACATAAATGTATCTCATTTTTATTAGAAATAAAATTAAATTAAATTAGCATGCGGAAACTCTGAATGATACTAATGTGTCGTATTAATATTGTACTGTGTCATAAATGTATCTTATTAATATGTGACTACGCCCTCATTTTTTTTTAAATGACATGAAATATTCAAATATGTCCTATATATATATTGTACCCATGTTTAACGTGTTGCTTATGAATAATATATGGTAAATAAAACGGATTACAAAGTCAGTCAGTTATTTTTTTTTATTCAACGGATTTGTTCAGGCAAAAAATGATATCAGTTATTTTGGCCGTAAAACCCATTGTTCCAGTACAGTAGCCAGGTGCCTGTGTATTAAGCTGATAAGATAGTGATCATCGCAGCAGCTTGCTATTACACAGTGTATTCATTCAAGAACCTTTTTTAAATAGCATTAAACTTAATTGAAGATCTTAAATTGATTCCGCCATAAATCATTATTTATTATTACTGTTATGTTATTTAAATAAAAGCACCAATTATTAAAAAACAACAGTTTTGCGTTATTTAAATCGTAAATTTACCTACAATTTCCTAACAGAATTCGTTTTTTAGAGGTAGCTCATTCATTCCCCTTAATTCTTTACCGTAGGCATAACATTAATTACCCAACTCAAAATTAATCCACAGTTTGCAAATAAATGCCCCTGATGTTATTGTAAGCCAATAATAGGTGTCATTAACACCTCGTTGTAGGTATACCACCTCTATAAAAACCAATTTACCGAACCCTCCACGGCATTTACTATATAAATCAATTTATCGAACTTGTCATTTACCGAAACCTCCAGCACCCGTATAAAACAAGCGAAAATTTTATTAAACGCCGAACAGAAATCACTTCTCCTTCTAGTGGCCTAACTTCTCCCTAATTTCAGCTCAGGGAGAAGTCACTTCTCCCTCAAGTTTGAACCTAGGCTGAGCCCTGGGAAATAAAAATGTGTACTAGTATGCTTCTTGTACTTATTTGCCCTTACGCCAAGAGTAGCTGTGTGTTGAAACAAGAGGACTCCCTAGTTTGGGTGAGGGCCACCAAAAGTTGAAAGTAGGGTTCCCTCCGGGTACCCTGTCAAAAAAGTTAGTGTCAAGGCCTGAAAAAGTATACATTTTCCCCAAAAGGGACCTAACAATTCCCAATTGAATGTTAACAAAATAATAATTATATTTTTTTATCAACATTTAGTTCATCTCCCATCCAGCTCTATTATAAGTTGAACCTTAGAACAAATAATATTGATAACACTTTAATTCTCAATTTTGAAGCATCTGTTAGCAAAACAACAATAGCTATTCCAATTTTATCAAAGCACTGCGATTTTTCCCAATCCAAAAGGACCCAGCCCCAGTCCTAACATGATGAAACAAAAAAGAACAGGGAATGTTTACCTGCTTAAAACATTAATCTGACAAGATATTGCATTCTTGTATTGGCTTGCACTGCCATTCGCCAAATTAGTAAATGGCTACAAATGAGCAAATGTGGCCTTTTCATCTTAAAACCTCATAACAGCGCCATAAGGAACATTCTTAATTTGTAAATGTGACAAGATACTGCATTCTTGTCTTGTGTTTTATACTGAACAACCCATCACAAACAATTGTATCCTAGTGTGCAAAACTAACTTGTTTGTCTTCATAGCCATCAGGTTATGAACTTAACAATTATTATCATTTTATGATGAAAACTTTGTCTACAATAGAAGACCAAAGTTTAAAAAACGTTAAAGTTACCTTAGTTACTCCTTTGAACATGTTCTTAATGTGGCTGCAAACGGTGTTGACTGCAGCCAATTCCTTGCGCTTGCCAAACCACTTGATAACTTTAATTTTCTTCTTGCCATCCATGGTGATGTCGACGGCCAAATGCTTAAATGTACGGGACAGAGTTCCACGAGATCCTTTCACAATAACCTTACGGGACCTGACCTTTGCTTCAACTGAAACAAAAATAAGTCTTGCAGTAAAAAACGAAATTGGAATATGATGAATTAATTCTAGCACAGATAATTTTGAAAGTGCATATTGAATTTTTCCAATTCATTGCAGAGTTAACAATGCTGGTTACAGGATGTGACAAACTGTAATTTCTAAAAGCAAATGCTCGTCAGCTTTGAATTGTCACCATAACTTGAAGTTTAAAACATAACCTTTAATGATTATTCTAAAAATCATGTGATTGTCACCTACTTT
Source organism: Dreissena polymorpha (assembly GCF_020536995.1). Lineage (NCBI taxonomy): Eukaryota > Metazoa > Mollusca > Bivalvia > Myida > Dreissenidae > Dreissena > Dreissena polymorpha. The sequence continues at coordinate 109,621,821 of NC_068357.1, read as the reverse complement.
TAAATGTAAATTTTTAGTTCAATCTCAAGATAATTCACAACAACTATCACAAAGACCACCACCAACTAAATATATGTGTGCATGCTATATTTTACTACCAACGACGTTACGTTGTTTTGACAGTCATTTCATTACCTACATTAAGTTAAACACAACTCAACAAACGTTTTCATGTATCAATGTTTAAACAGCATAACAAGTGAATAAATTAAGGACAGGACAAGCAAAATAACAGTGGATTTCCTGTCAAAGCAAACGTCATTGGGCGATGATGTTGTTAAATGAGATTCATCACAACAGTGATTGAATTGCAAAACAAAAACAGCTTGAGGATAATCACACACATTGACATGCAAATAGATAAATGTATGTCTGCTAGTTTTCAAAGCCTGACCTCCATCAGGAATTTTGATCGTCTGTGTTGTCAGCCGAGTCTTCATTGCTTCTGAAAATAGGCAATTGTATCATAAACTGATTAGTATATCAATTTTAGCAAACACTTTTATGTAAGGATATGACTAAATTTCGTGACGTAAATATAAAATACCCGAATCAACCAGCAGATGACAAGATAATCGAAGATATGTTTACAATATATATATAATGTACCTGCTCAGCGAAGTTTTGACCGGAAAAGGAAGTAACATAGCAGTAACTGATTAGCCTGTTGTTTGTAAAGGCTACACTCAACGAAGTTTGAAGTATAATTGTTAACGAATTTTTACTTACAGGGGGCCTTTTCACAGATTTTGGCATGTATTAAAGATTGTCCTTAAATGCTTTATAATGATAAATGTAAACATTGGATCTTAAAAGCTTCAGTAAAAACAACATGAATAAAATAAAAGAAAGAAACAAGTAACCCTCAACTGGGCTCGAACTGGTGACCTCGTAATATCACAAAATATAACGACAACAATAGAACTCTCCAAATTATTCAATCGTTGCAATGCTTTATAATTTTCAGGTTTTTATATAGTCAAAAGATGCATATAATGGATATTTTAGAGCATGGTAAATGTTCATTATTACTGTTTCCTCACAAATATCAGAACTACAACGAAAATTTGCGAATCTGAAACGCTTTTTTTATTTTGTCAATTTACCAAAACGTGAAAAAGCCCATTTAATCTTAAAATATTTAATTCAACAATTCGGAAAAACGAAAAAATCCAAAGAAGACACCGCCAACAGCGGTGCAATTTAAGTAACCACATTTGCTAAACATGTTATAGGTTTTTGCCTCTTTGAAACGATTTGCTGGTGTCAAATTGGAAATATAAAAATGGCCGAGCAAACTAAATGTAGTGTAGTAAAAATGATGTTCATTCATGGTTGGCATATTGACTGGTCAATTGAGTATTGACCGGTGCGGAGGTCAATACCCGGTTAAAACCGGTCAATACTGGTCATTACTGGTCTTTACTGGTCAATACTGGTCGATTGAAAATTGTAGCATTTAAACATTACAAAGGAGCCATTTTATATTAAATCAATAATTATTCTGTAATTGATAAACTTTTTTTTCTGAGTTATTTATTGTAAAAAAAATCTTTAAAGCTGTAAAAAGTTACTTCTTTATTATTTATGGAAACAGCCTCAAATACATAACGAAAGGGGAAAGCAAAACGGCTCTAACAGACATTTTTTCACAAAATGAATTTTTAGCATATTTTGTATCGCAACACCCATGCCCATCATGTATTAAAATATCTTAGTTCCAGGCAATCAAATAAAAAGTAAAATAGAAATTTGTCTCTAAGTGAAATTAAATATATTTTTTAGTGCGAAAAGATTCTATGTGCAGTAAAGTGCTACTTAGAGCTCTTTCGCATTCAGGTAGTAAGCGTTAAGAAAAATTCTAAATGAAACTTATATCAATATTTGAGGAATATATTTACAAAAAATAATAAATTTGTATTTTGGAAACCTCCAGAACAGATAATATTTTGTAATTGATGAAAACTAATAACAAATATTGATAAAATTGTTCACTTAATCTTTTTCGCACTGAATTTGGATATTTACTAATTTTCTTAAATTATTCTTTTCATGTATAACATTTAAATAATTAACTTTTTTGACAATTTAATAAGCATTGAAACGCTATTTAACATTCTGTTTTATTTATCCATAATTTATGAAGCATAATTGCAGAAAAGCTAGTTTAATTTGAAATGAATTTCAAAGAGATGTGAGCCTAAATTTGTTCTGAGCTCTGCCTAATTTCTTAATGTACAAAACAAGAAGAATAAAACTATTACGGTAAAGTGATCATAATTTGAATATTAAGTTGTGTAATTGTTAAATTGCTTATACCTGAAATCTTTGTATACTTCTCTCAGAATTACCTAGTACCTAGTTTATTGTATACAACATCATAAAGAAAGTTAAACATCTAAATATCTTGCTATTTGAGATAATTATGAAAGAAATCATTTAATTACCCTCTGACACTTATTGAACACGCGCAGATATGGTTTCCTTTAGACACAAGATACAAGAATCTTTATTTAAGTTGGATATGAACAACAGTAAACATTAGCTCATGAGCTATTTCCCGACAAACAAATGTATATAGTATAACAAGTATAAATGAGCTAAAATAAGATTAAGCATATTATATAAGCATTTAAAGTACATGTTAAAGCACATAGTTAAAGCACATAAAACACAAATTAAGAACAAGTTTACATTGAGAGCATAATATTTTGCATGCAACAAAACACATACATATAAGAAAAAGGGTAGACACCTAAAAGCTAAAAGAAAGATTAAGCATATTATATAAGCATTTAAAGTACATGTTAAAGCACATAGTTAAAGCACACAAAACACAAATTAAGAACAAGTTTACATTAAGAGCATAATATTTTGCATGCAACAAAACACATACATATAAGACAAAGGGTAGATACCTAAAAGCTAAAAGAAAGATTAAGCATATTATATACGCATTTTAAGTACATGTTAAAGCACATGGTTAAAGCACATAAAACACAAATTAAGTACAAGTGCACATTAAGAACATAATATTTTGCATGCAACAAACACAAACATATAAGAAAAAGGGTAAGATACCTAAAATTACATTAAAGTTATCTTGCATGGTTAAATATTTACACATATATTATACACATTTAAACACTTAAAACAAAGCATAGCAGACCTAATATAAATTTAAGATATTAAGGCAGGTAAAGCACATAAATACACGTTTAAAAGCATATTAGAGCACGTGAATAACAAATACATCGGACCTCACCTGCGAAATGAAGTATGCGAATATAATTTATTTTCTTTCACATGTTGTTATTTTTCTTGCGCTGTCTGATCGAATGAAACACATCTAAGTTTTTTTCTGTTTTATATAAACGATTTGACGTTCAATGAAATGTTTGCTTTCTTCTCGATAATCTAAACGGCCACGTATTTGAACACCAGCTTGTAGATAACGTGTAACTCATTTATTTCCCAATTATTACATCACACACAACGAACTTTTTGGTCTGCTAACAAAGTGATTTTATCAAAATTGTATTAATTGTGTGTTAGAAAAATGGTTGAAAAAGAACGACCTGCAACTAGTTGTAGCCTACGGGAATTTAAATTGGCACGTTTGCGGCAAAACATGAATATTTCACGGCTTTCGTTGCTAGAATTTGTTTTCGGTGATATAAATGTGATATATATTGCTCTTGAGATAGTCGTATTTATCTTTCACATTAAACGCGATTGTCCCATATGCTCATGCTCGTGCGCACGGGCAAAGAAAGAATGTGCATATGTGTTGTATGCGCATAAACTGTTCACATGTGAATATCGGTGTAAATATATTTATGCAATTATGTGCACAATACTTTTTTACATGAATGCCAAAATTTGCTTTAGATGTTGTTGTTGTCGTTATTGCGTGAAAACATGTACAGATATACATGAAAGCTAATGTGTTTCGTCATATTTACGAAAAGGTTAATTTATTTAGCAAATTTCTTAATCGATTCTATTTAAGTATAACTCAAATCAAGCTACGCGGTTAGGATACACTATATTTTACGTGTCTTCGCAAAATCAATTTAAAAGTAAGCTGTTCACCACTTTGTGACAGGTTTCTTTCAATTTCATTTTAAAATAGTTTTTCTTCTTAAATATAAAGCTTTGATTAATTAGTTTTGTCGGTCTTTGCTTCAGTAAGAAAACAAACATTTGTGAACTTGTTTTAAAATCGGATAGTTATTTTCGGATAAAACGGTTGTATCATGTAACTATTAAAAGGACTTGTTCCCTGTTTGGCAAAATGACAATTTTTGTCATAAAACTTTAGAGACGGAAAATCTGTGCCTACATTAAAATTAGCATAATAACAGTCTATGTAAGAACAAATATGTAAAATATTGTTTTTAATGGATAATTAACCATGTTAACAGTGAATAGAAATTTGTAAAATTATGAAGCGTTTCTTAATCTTATTAATAATAATGAAAAGTTTATTGTACACATGGAATTAGAAATATGCTGTTCATATAAGGAGCCAGAGTTGTCCTTTTCTGCATATTATATTTTGCGCCAAAATGTCTGAAGTAAGAATCTTGTTGAATGCAAACTTTTTTATTCAGCTTTTTAGAACTTGCAATGATGATTAGTTTACACTTTTCTAAATGGCATGATTATAGGTGATGCCTAATTTTCTGGAAATCTATTTTTGTATAGCTATTTAAGGTATCAAATGCACCGAATCTATGGAAATATATAGACAGTTGTCTGCCTTTGAGAGTCAGTTGTGCTCACTGCATTGATTAAAGTCAATAATATAGGTCCTTATAATATTTGTTTGTTTTCTAGTTTGCCATCGCCTACCCAATGTTGCTTGCAAAGGGTCTGAAGATTGGCATATGTTCTCTTTTGCAAACAATTTGCTTCTTTAAGTTGGCAATTTTTTTTTAGAATGATCTATGAACACATAACCATTTGATGTCTATATGACTATTTACAAGCAGTAGGCTAGCTGATACAGTGAATTTATTTACTAAACGGATACTTACTAAAATAAATTGATTTATTAACTCAAAGGATAATAACTAAAATAAAGGAAAGGCTGATTAAATCCTCCCCAAAAACTTGATTAACGAAAAAATCAGTGATTTAACTCAACAAATTTTTTTGAGAAGCAACAATTTTGTTGTGTCAGTGCAAGGCGATGGAAAACAAAGATATTTATATTCTTGTCCTCTATTGACTGCCGTTTTCCTACATGCAGTTTTCCTACATTAAGAGCTAGTTGTCATTCTCAGATACAATCAGTGTTCTATCAAGGTATCAAATGAGGTGGGACAAAGGTCTTACAGCTCATGAAACCATGGGGACATTTCCCTTACTTTTGAGACACAAACTAATGGATTTTAAATACTTTTTATTAACTAAAAATGTAACTCCTTTGTTTGTAAAACGAGTAACAAACAGCAAATAACTCCATTATATTAAATGAAATTTGATTTCCATCCCCATTTTTTTTCACATTACTTACAATTTATCTTACACAATTTTCGTGGGACATAAATCGCAACATTGCAAGGTTTTTGCGGCATTTAAAAAATTATGCTGTAAAATTGCAATTTTGCGGCCTTGGCGGAACCCTGTACCATCCATAATTATGTCACAAAGTACAGACCAGATAAAAGCTTCTTTATATAATAGTTTTTTTTCAGTTAAAACATTGAAATTTAAAGATAGGAATCGAGTGCGCATGCGTTGGTCAACTAACACGTCTTCCTCTGACTGAAGAAAAATTTCTGCAAACTATTGTTTCCAGCTATTATTTTATATTTCATTGGTAATTAATGGTAAACATTTGTATATTTGAGACTATTCCCATTCACGAAGCAGAGAAATTCCCTTGAAAATGTGCAATTTACACCTTTTTCACATGCCTATTTTGACTAGGTGATACGTACCCTGACACCGCCATATTTTGCGCCAACTCCCGGAGGTAAACATCCTGTTGCTACCACATTAGTTTACAACCATGTTTACAGGTATTTCAGTAACCCTTTCAGTATTGTCAGTGGTTCTTAGGATATTTATGACCCCAAATGAGTTGGACACTACCCAACCTCACCTTTTTATTAGGCCAAATCACCTTGTTACACATCGTTTTACGGGTTTGTGCTCATTATTGCTACGCTTGAAAAAGTCCAGCAGATCAAACGCCCGTGTAAAACCTCAGTGTCATTCCGCCCTAGCCTATTTGAGCCTACTCCTACTATCCCTCTCAGCAGACATCGCGCTTAATCCAGGCCCAGAGCCCAGTTACCCATGTAGAAGCTGTGGCATCGATGTTCTAGACTCTGATCAAGCCTTAGAGTGCGACGAATGTCAAACTTGGCACCATATTGCATGCCAAGGTGTTGGAGACAACACATACAATCACCTAAATCTAGATGTCTTGTTTTCATGGATGTGCACCCACTGCGACTCCATAAACATATCAAACATATCCAGCACCTCCAGCTCCCCCACCAGTCAACCAAATAGCTTCTCATCACTACCCCATGAAAATCCAACTCCTGTTATAATAAAAGGCAAGGTAGAATCTAAAATCCCACCCTATGCCAACCTAAGGGTCTTGTTTTTGAACTGTCAATCTGTTGTAAACAAAAAACAAGAGTTCCACGTCCTACTTGATACCCACCACCCTGATATTGTTGTTGGCACCGAGTCCTGGTTAAATGAAGACCACCTCACAAGCGTAATCTTCCCATCCTCCCTAGGCTACACCCCCTACTGTAATGACAGGAAAAAAGGTAAAGGAGGTGGTGTATTCATTCTGGTCAAAAATTAATTTATTTCTTCAGTACAGCAACAACTCACCACATCTTGTGAAATTTTATGAGTGAAAATAAATATGAATATGTCCAAACCCTTGTATGTTGCTGCCTATTACAGACCAAACGAAAATGATCTTCAGAGAATCATGGAGTTTGGCAGGTCACTTGAACTCACAAGACCCCTTAAAGGAACCAAATGGATCTTTGGTGACTTTAACACCCCCAAACCATCATGGGACTGTGATCACATCCCAATAACCAAACCTAACTGTAGCCTTCCCCAGTCTTATGACAAGCTGCTTGAAATCCTCAATGATCACAGCCTCACACAAATGGTCAACAAGCCCACCCGAAATGATAACACCCTGGACCTGTTTCTAACTTCCAACCCAACATTAGTCAGCCATGTTAATGTCCAAGCAGGTATCGCCGACCATGACTTAGTTATCGCCCAGGCCAGATTAAAACCCCAAATAAATAGGCAAGCCCCGAGGGAAATCCCATTATTTAAGAAAGCCAAATGGGATGACTTCAAATCCTCTATCCATACCTCCAAAGTCAGCATCCTCCAAAACGCAGAGACCTCATCAGTGGATGAACTCTGGAACCAATATAAGGCCCTTATCCAGGCAGGTATCTCAAAATTTGTCCCTATCAAAAAAGTAGGCTCCAAAAGACTTCTCCCCTGGGTTACCCAAGACATAAAAAGATTAATCAGAAAAAGGGACTCCCTTTACCAAAAGGTAAAAAAACACAAAGGTCAAAACCTCTACATTAGGAAATTCAGAACAATCAAACATCTCATTCAATCCAAAATAAAAAGGTCATACAAACTATACATTGAAGACATCCTAGATATACAACATGCAGACACTCACTCCAGCAAATTCAACACTAAAAAGTTGTATTCCATCATAAAGAAGGCAAAACAAGACACTCAAGGTGTTTCTCCACTCAAATGTCAGACAAGCGGAAACCTTATCTCAGACAGCCTTGGTAAAGCCAATATCCTAAACCGGCAATTCCAATCTGTTTTCTCAGGAGTTTCTCCTCTGTCTCTATCCCAGCTATGCAGAAATACCCTAGGAAATTCACCGTATCCCACCATGCCCAAGATAGAAATATACCCCAAAGGAGTCTTGAAATTACTTCAAAACCTTAAAGTAGATAAGGCTGCTGGCCCAGACATGATCAAACCCATTGTCCTCAAGGAACTCCGGCATGAGATCCTTGACCTAGTGTCACTGATTTTCCAAAAGTCTTTAGACTCTGGTAAACTCCCATCAGATTGGACGAAGGCAAACGTCTCTCCTCAATTTAAAAAAGGTAACACTAGCGACCCAGCAAACTATAGGCCCATATCACTCACATGTGTCCTATGCAAACTACTAGAACACATTATCGCATCTAGCCTATCCAAACACTTTACAAAACACAGCATACTTTATGAGCTGCAACACGGGTTTCGCGAAAGGCGGTCCTGTGAGACTCAGCTTGTAGAGTTAGTGGATGATTTAGCGAAAACTCTTGCATCAGGTAAACAGACAGACCTATTCCTACTAGACTTTAGTAAAGCCTTCGACAAAGTCAATCACCTCAAATTACTGCATAAACTTAAGATACATGGTGCTTCTGACCAGACCACATCCTGGATCCAGTCCTTCCTAATCGGCAGATCCCAATCAGTCGTAGTAGATGGTACTAAGTCTGACCAAGTCCCAGTTACCTCTGTAGTGCCTCAGAGATCTAACCTTGGCCCCCTCCTTTTCCTCCTATACATAAATGACCTCCCTTCCCTTGTTACATCCCAAGTTTGCCTCTTTGCTGATGACACTGCCATCTATCTTACAGTGACATCCGAGGCGGACTGTCAATGTTACAAGACGATCTCCGTAAACTAGAGAAATGGGAAGAGCTATGGGACATGGAGTTTAACCCTGGCAAGTGCCAGGTTCTTCATGTCACACGGAATCGTAAGCCCATTGCGCACCAATACAAGCTTCATGGTCAAATCCTATCCCCAGTTAAGGACGCAAAATACCTTGGTGTTGACATTTGCCATGATTTAAGTTGGAACACACATATCTCCAGGATCACAACAAATGCAAACAAAACATTAAGTCTTCTCAAACGTAACATCAAGACAAAACATGAAAAGGTCAAATCACTATCCTATCAAACACTAGTACGTCCCCAACTTGAATATGCTTCCCCCGTATGGTCACCACAAACTCAGGTCAACAAACGCAACATAGAAATGATTCAGCGGCGAGCAGTCAGATGGGTAAAAAATGACTTCTCCCATTACACCAGTGTTACACAACTGCAAAATACACTCAACTGGCGCACCCTTGAGAACAGACGCATAGATGCCAAACTCGTCCTTTTCTACAAAGTCTACCACCATCTTGTGGCCATATCCCTCCCATCTTATCTTGAAGTCCCAACCAGGTTAAACAGACACATGCATCCCCTCAGTCTTTGTCAAGTCCATACAGGTTACGATTACTTTAAGTACTCTTTCTTCCCCCACACCACAGTATTGTGGAACAGGTTACCCCACCCCGTCGCAATGCTGCCTGACCATGAGAGTTTCAAGCAGGCAGTAGCCCAACTTAGACACTAAACCCATGGGAATTGTTTTTATCCATTTTTATCCCTTGTATACTACATGACTTTTAAATCTCCTAACAACCTAACAACACTATCCTTATTATTGTACAAATTCTTAATTTGCTGAAAGATATCTTTCTCAGCTTTTACTCTTTTACTTTACTAACAGCCAACGCGCACCCTGACCATAATACTCGTGAGACGCCCATAATACTCGTGAGAGGCGTGAGGCAGTACTATGTGATAGATAGATAGATTTTTATTCATTTTCTCCTGTTACATCCTTTGTGACAATACCGTTTTTCGTATGGGACTGTTTCAGGTAGCACAATAATGTCAAACTTTGGCCAAGAGGATGGGTTCTACAGTGGCCAGTACTATGGGAACCAGAGCCAGAATCCGGACACGAGCTATGCACAGGGAGGCTATGGCCAAGAGCAGTAAGACACAGGCTTCCTGATAAGACCGGACCGCCAGTCTTGTCCAGCAAAATTATTTACGGTCCAGCGAAGTTTCTAATATTGCCGGTCCTAGTGACAGGCCAAAAAAAATATGACTAAATACTGAAAAGTCTAATACTTGCCAAAAGAACGAAAACACCCCATTAGAATCACTCTGTTTGTGAAGTTTGAGCCTTTTTATGTCCCCCACTATAGTAGTGGGGGACATATTGTTATTGCCCTGTCTGTTGGTCTGTTGGTTGGTTGGTCTGTTGGTTTGCGCCAACTTCAACATTTGCAATAACTTTTGCAATATTGAAGATAGCAACTTGATATTTGGCATGCATATGTATCTCATGGAGCTGCACATTTTGAGTGGTGAAAGGTCAAGGTCATCCTTCAAGGTCAAAGGTCAAATATATGGGTCAAAATCGCTCATTTAATGTACACTTTTGCAATATTTCAATATTCAAGATAGCAACTTGATATTTAGCATGCTCATGGAGCTGCACATTTTGAGTGGTGAAAGGTCAAGGTCAAGGTCATCCTTCAAGGTCAAAGGTCAAATATATGGGTCAAAATCGCTCATTTAATGTACACTTTTGCAATATTTCAATATTCAAAATAGCAACTTGATATTTGGCATGCATGTGTATCTCATGGAGCTGCACATTTTGAGTGGTGAAAGGTCAAGGTCAAGGTCATCCTTCAAGGTCAGAGGTCAAATATATGTGGCCAAAATCGCTCATTTGATGAGTACTTTTGCAATATTGAAGATAGCAACTTTATATTTGACATGCATATGTATCTCATGGAGCTGCACATTTTGAGTGGTGAAAGGTCAAGGTCAAGGTCATCATTCAAGGTCAAATATATGGGTCAAAATTGCTCATGTAATTTCACTTCTGCAATATTGAAGCTAGCAATTTTATGTTTGACATGCATGTGTATCTTATGGAGCTGCACATTTTGAGTGGTGAAGGGTCAAGGTCAAGGTCATCCTCCAAGGTCAAACGTCATATACGGGGACATTGTGTTTCACAAACACATTTTGTTGTCATTTAGAACACTTACGCGTCACTATTTCTCAAGAGTGCTCTGCCTTGGTGTTTTTTTCGAAAACGTCAATTTTATTGGTCCGACATATTACCATCTACCGTAATTACTCTATGTTTTTGGACACTTAAAAAAAAAAAAAAAAAATCGTGTCCGACAACTTAGATACGAAAAATATTCACAAAATACGGGTGTCCGAAAACTTGGAGTCGAAAATTAAAGTGTCCGAAAATAGCGTCAATTGTATCAATGACTACCGGTAATAGCACGCACTTGTAAAATACCATGCTCTGTAGTATAAATTACTGTTATATATGTTTGCACTGCATTTTAAATAATTTTAAATGCGTAATTTATTTGACAGAAAGTTACTACAAGGTTTGTGTTTGTTCATTTCCGATAGTTGTTGTCTTACACCTTAAATTGTTCGTAAAACTTGCAATATTGCATCACACTTTGAAGCGTTTAGTATTTGTTACAGTTATTTTACTGAGAAGAGTAGTACCATTGTGGTAGATAATTGAACTGTTAATTGGCACTTCCCCTGGTAATTGTCATAACGCTTATGCTTTCGGGCGAAACCATTGTTTAATACCGGTTTACAAGGTTATTTATCCAATAACACAAATGTAATGGTCCGTTGCCCTCAGGCAGGCACCAGCCATGTCTTATGGTGTTAATCTGGTTGTAAAACCCCATGATCGAAGTGTCATTAGATATAGAAAACAGGACCGAAATTTGGTAAAATAGCATTGTAAAATATACTGTCCGAAAACTTAGAGACATTAATTATGGATGAAAACTTGTGTGTCCGAAAATTAAGAGTCACAAAAAATAATTATTTTTGCTAAAAAAAGTGGTGTCCGAAAACTTAGAGTGTCCGAAAACATAGAGTTATTACGGTATCCATTTACAAAGGTTGTAACAAAAAACTACACATGACAAAAATTGTGTTGCTGAAGTTCTTCAATCTTAAATAAGATTCATTTTAGAATTGATGAAATTAGTTTTTAGCGCACATCGAAAGACCTAACATGTGTTTAAGACATAACATAATTACTGAGGTTATTGGAATAAGCTTTGCGAAGTCACTTTTGTATCTGCGGAAGAGATTCTTACAGATTCTGACGATGGTCTTGACTTTTAGGATGAAGAAGGCAACACCAATCTTGTTATGTTATTTTGTTTTGAGTCTGACTAGAGTTTAAAACTGTTGTCCATCATACACTGTTATCAATAGAACACTCAAGTGTTTTGTTTGACTTTATCGAGTGTACTAATGCACATGAGGCTGCACATTGCAATAAATATGTGCTCAACTTTACTCAATTCTTCAGTAATAAACTCACGCTGTTCGGTCAGGTGAATTTTTGTCTGGACAGGCTAACTTTTCCATCAGCCTGTTCGGTTGACAGGCACTTTTTGGGACTTTTCAGGAAGCCTGAAGACAGATGTCCACTGATGTTTGATTGAATAAATTAATAATTCTCAATTTTTTTTAATTATTGTGTAGCACATTTGATTACCCATGAATTGTTTTGTATTGGTAGCCTAAACACACCATAGACATATGTACTATCAACATAGCAACATGTGGTCGGTGTTTCTAGGAAATCGTGTAAATCTAATTTTATTAAAATATTATTGCTTTTATTGGAATGCATATTTTCTGTCAAAATACTGGATACGATATCCAGTTTGAAGACAGTGTATAAAATGATCAAAGGTAAAAAATCTGTCAAAACACTACTTAAATTTTCCTTGATAATATCTATCAAACCAGGATCAAAGATAGATAGTATTTACATGCATATCCTACAGTCTTCCGCTTAAATATGAATCAGTTGCTGAAAAATATGCCAAATTAAATACCTAGTACCGAAAAACTTTAAGGATGTTTTTTTGAAAAACTTAAATAATTTTACTTATTTTGCGACTTCAAACTGACACATGCTATTTAATAATTTTGCTTCCAATGACAATAGCACACTTCTGATTGAGATTAAGACATTACTTGATAAAGTAGTGAACTTGAAACTGCGTTTCTCCATATGATTTGGGGGTATTTAATATTTTGTCTCAAAACATTGGTCAGTGTGAATATCTTATGCTTTGCGGTAAAAAATTATGTGCTCTGTTCTTTAGAAAGAACTGGAACACTTTATATGATGCAACATGCAAAAATGGGCCTTATGCCATATAAAGCAAGGATAGCACCAGCCTGTGCATAAGTAAAGTCAGGTCTCAATCTTTCCTCTCCATTTATAAGACCTCGAAACCTTGCTGACTTTAAAGCCGACAATGTAGCTCATTTTCAGACTGCTCAATTACCATGTTTTTCCGCATATGTCATTTGGCCCATTTTCACATAGCACTGTTGATATTACCTAATGATGCTCAACTAAGCAACAATACTTTCTCTTTTAGACCTTTTGGACAGTTTGATTACAGCCAACAGGGCTATGGCATTGACAGTAGTTACGCGGGCCAGCCTGGCGCCAGTCCTGCCTACAACCCCTCCATCCTGACCCCCGACCAGTCTGCGTACTCCTCACCGCCAGTGGCAGACAATTACGAGGATGAACCACCTCTCATGGAAGGTTAGATCACTCCTGAAAGTTTTATTCAGTTAATAGTAAAATTTAAATAATTATTGTAAAAAAGTGGTACCGGTTATATTATTTATGCCTGCTGTCTTTGATGTCTGGGTATATTCCTTGCTAATGTCTGGTTAGATGGTCTGTTAATAAAAAGTAGATATCTTTCATATCTGCTTTATTTGTAAGTCCCACAGTTTCCTCTAAACAACCTTTAGGAGATTGTTTGTTGTCATTACAATGTATATCTTGTTCAAGCTGTATTATAAGCCAATTAGGCTTAGGCACTTGTACAGCTATGACACTTGATTGTGGTGCTTGCTGTGTCCAGTGTTTAACTAGTGTTCTTCACATATGCTTAAGGGTGCATATCTCTTGTTATAATTATGTTGATTAAAATTTAATTGCAAGGCAAAATTTAATGAAAAGTATAGAGGCATTTTACTTTTAGAGGATATGGTTAAGTGAAACTCTATTTATGTAATGACACTTGCAACTGTTTACTGGATTAACCTTAAGGGGCAACTAACAAAAATATAACCAGTGAATTAACCCTTTGCATGCTGGGAAATTTGTCGTCTACTAAAATGTCGTCTGCTGAATTTCTAAAATTAGCATTTTCTTTGATTTTTTTCAAAGAATACTTTTTGTGGCGTCTCATCTGGATCCAAACTGTTTGCAAAGGCCTTTAAAATTCGGTCCCCGCACTGAAAGGGTTAATGATTATTGATTGAGGTTTTGTTTTTCTTGTTTCAGAGCTTGGAATAAACTTTGATCATATTGTTCAAAAGGTGAGTGCTACTAGTTAACCAGTGGCTATTATAGTTGTTGTTACATGTTTTAACAGTAACATCAGGATATAGCTAGGTCAAAATATAGCAAAACTCAGAGGTATAAATATTATCTCTAGCCAAGCCCATTTAATCACTGTCATATAGCATACAGCCAGATATTACACAATTTGTCATTAAAATGCTTAGCGTCTCCTTAGTATCAATATAAACGCTTATACTTTCAGTAGTGTAGGAAATGCTCAATTTTAAGACCAATGGGATTGATAATTTAATCTATTGTGTATTCATTGATGGGATAAATAGCTCTTTGTATGGTTGCCTAAATTACTTGAATTGGTATAGATTTTAGAAGTTTATGTGATTTGAAAGTATATTGAAAGATTTCTAATGACAACATACGTAATGTACTTTTCTTATTGGTGTGTTTTGACAAATTGGAGGAGGCGTTAGGAACTGTACAAAAACAAACATTGTATTTGATGAAAAAATTACCTTGTGAACATAATGATTTGAATGGAGTTGCTCTTCCGTTTCATTCAACTTAATTGAGGTTGAATTTTTATTGTTTATGACTGAAGAATACTAATCGTACATTTTTGTTGAATTGAAGGGAAGTAATTATTGATTATAAAAGAAGAGTTTTGTTTTGGTTACCTCCCCTGAATTGTGTTTTGGTAAACAGTGTTCTGTGTGGTACAGAATGGCAAAGGGGGCCTTATTTTTATGCCTCGCCATTTAAAAATATGTCTCACACTTTTCCGTCCCTTTTTTATTATGTCCCCCACTATCGTAGTGGGGGACATATTGTTTTTGCCCTGTCTGTTGGTCTGTTGGTCTGTCTGTTGATCTATCTGTTGGCTGTCTGTTTGCGCCAACTTTAACATTTTGCAATAACTTTTGCTATATTGAAGATAGCAACTTCATATTTGGCATGCATGTGTATCTCATGAAGCTGCACATTTTGAGTGGTGAAAGGTCAAGGTAGAGGTCATCCTTCAAGGTCAGAGGTCAAATATATGTGGCCAAAATCGCTCATTTCAGGAATACTTTTGCAATATTGAAGATAGCAACTTGATATTTGGCATGCATGTGTATCTCATGGAGCTGCACATTTTAAGTGGTGAAAGGTCAAGGTCATCCTTCAAGGTCAGAGGTCAAATATATGTGGCCCAAATCGCTTATTTTATGAATACTTTTGCAATATTGAAGATAGCAACTTGATATTTGGCATGCATGTGTATCTCATGGAGCTGCACATTTTGAGTGGTGAAAGGTCACGGTCAAGGTCATCCTTCACGATGTCAAGGTCATCCTACAAGGTCAAACATCATATAGGGGGACATTGTGTTTCACAAACACATCTTGTTGGTCAATGTTTTTGTAAATACAGGAACGCCATATGTTTTTATTGGCTATTGACAATTTAATTGACTAACTTACAGTATTACTAGATATTAACATCTACATTTTTAACTATGCATACAAGTTACTTGTATTTAGTACTCAAAGGAAAATAGCATAATTAAGTCACAGTCATGAACAAAGTTAATAATATGACAATTGTTAATGAAAGAGGTTATCCTGCCCTTTTTTACACTCTTCAGCCATTTTTTTTGTCTTGTTAAATGCCAATTGAAGTGTGTTTTTTTAATGTAATGTGATAATAATATTAAAATTCTAATATCACTTGAGTAAACATGAAAAAGAAGATTGGTATGTATTTCCACATGTCATGGGTGAGATTGAGGAGAAGTCTGAGGGGGAGACAATTCTGTCAACTGATTTTGAACAATGAGTTGTGCATAATGGATTGACAAATCTCTTTCAACACACATACAATTACAGACCTGTTTGATCTTAACAACTAGATTTATTCATAAAAACACTCTTACTTTACATGTTCAGGTACAAAGTTAGCGGTAGCCATAGGAATAATTGCTTGAACAGTTGTTGTTTCTTTGTTCGTTTTCGTTGAATATTCTTAAGTTGGAAATTAATTAAATATTAAGATGTTGTCTTTCTCTATTAGGTTGAATGAAATTAAAATGAAGAATTTTAAATAATCATTATATTCATTTAAGAGCGATGGTAATAAGTATTATGATCTTAAATAATGCTAGTCAATTTTTTTTGCAGGATAACTTTGAAATGATGACATAAAATACTACATTTAATGATGATGTATTTTAATAAATGTTTGATTGTTGTTTTTAATTAAATCAGTTTAATGCTTTGCTTTCTTAATTCAAACTTGCCTCAGTCGGTTAGTTACAGGTATTTACTAATTATAGAATAAAATTACATGTATGATGAAGAAAATAAACAATAACTGGTCATGATTTAAACAGCGTATTATAATCTTGATACAATTGTTAATTCTAAAAACGCTTAATATTTGGGAGCAATCAATCTTGCATATTTGTTAACAAAACATCATATTAAGCCAACTACAGTCTCCCCTGATTGATTGGTGTCGAAAACATCTCTGCTAATAGCCCACACTCCCCACAGTTCGAAAGAAAACAAAACAATTGTCCTACATATCAAAACTTACCCCTGCTGGTAACCAAAATGATACTTGTTTATTGCTTGTTTATGTGTTATTAATTGACACATTATGGATTCCTGTTGTTGTTTTGGTATGTGGTTCATAGTAGGCACTAGCATTTATTGGCAGTATGCCGCGTGCAAAAATAACATGTTTATGATTCTTTCCATGATAAAAGCATTATTTAAAATAAAACTTTCAGGTAAACCTTTACTAACAAATGTAACCGTTTAACGGATTGTTTCAGTTAGTTTACTGGTGAAGTGGTGAACCTCTTGCATCCCTAATAAAACTTACATTTTACCTGTAACTCTTTATTCTGAGCTTTACTTGTTCAGCATGGATTTAGTCTAGCACATAATTAGGATTTGCACAAAACTTTGCAGAAATTACAGTCAATTCCTAACATGGAATGGTACAAGGTTCCTAGTGTGTCTTAAGACTGTTTGTGACAATTATTTACATGTAACATATAAAAAGCTGTTATGAAACTAGGATCATCTGTATTTCAGAGCTTTATTAGAATTATTATTTGGTAATCTGAAATTGATCATCATCAATTAAATTATTATAGGTTCAGAGAAGTGAGCTAATATTTGATAGTTTTAAAATATTAATCGAAATGATGTTCTGAACAATGTGCACAGGGTTGAACTGAAAATTAATAATATTTCTAATAACATGTAAGTGTACAGGAAAATGTCTTGAAACTTCCATAAATGTGTTAAAATGTGTTAAACCTATTGTAATTCACCCATGGCATGTATGGACTACTGGCCCAGCAAGCCTTCAACACAGTGTTTATATTGATTATAAACACATGAAGTGGGTTTGGCAGCATGAAAGTAATGGAACTATGTACACTGAATCTATAGAATACTAGGTTGGTGTTTTATACAAATTAAATTGTTTTGCCAAGTTCCGAAAACTTGAACCACAAGCTTTGGTGAGTGGTTTGTGTTTTCATGCTGATCAAATAATTAACCTGTATTTTACACCTACCTGATTTTCTAATTATTCCACAATTTCTTCAAAAGGGATCCTTTACTTTTAAATAATAAAAATATAATGGCAGAATTTGCCAGTAAAACATTGTAAAATATTTTCATGTTAAAGAAGTAAGTAACAGCTTTGTTTTGCAATGCTTAAATATAAATATATCTGCAGGAGTTTATTTTAATAATGAATATTTTATTATGGTTTTCATTATTATGCCCCCCTTACTCCAAAGACGAGGGGTTATATTGTTTTGCACATGTAAGTCTGTCCGTCGGTCCGACAACCAAATTGTTTCCGGATGATAACTCAAGAATGCTTAAGCCTAGGATCATGAACTTCATAGGTACATTGATCATGACTGGCAGATGACCATTATTTCAGGTCACTAGGTCAAAGGTCACAGTGACTCTAAAGATTAAAATGGTTTCCGGATGATAACTCAATAACACTTAGCCCTAGGATCATGAAACTTAATAGGTACATTGATCACAGCTGGCAGATGACCCCTATTGATTTTCATGTCACTAGGTCAAAGGTCAAGGTCACAGTGACTTGAAACAGTAAAATGGTTTCCGGATGATAACTCAAGAATGCTTAGGCCTAGTATCATGAAACTTCATAGGTACATTGATCATGACTGGCAGATGACCCCTATTGATTTTCAGGTCACTAGGTCTAAGGTCAAGGTCACAGTGACTCAAAACAGTAAAATGATTTCCAGATGATAACTCAAGGAATGCTTAGGCCTAGGATCATGAATCTTCATAGGTACATTGATCATTACTGGCAGATGACCCCTATCGATTTTCAGGTCACTTGGTCAAAGGTCAAGGTCACAGCGACTTGAAACAGTAAAATGGTTTCCGGATGATAACTCAAGAACACTTCATAGGTTCATTGATCATGACTGGAAGATGATCCCTATTGATTTTCAGGTCAAAGGTCAAGGTCACAGTGACTTGAAACAGTAAAATGGTTTCCGGATGATAACTCAAGAACGCTTTGACCTAGGATCATTAAACTTCAGAGGTACATTGATCATGACTGGCAGATGACCCCTATTGATTTTCAGGTCACTAGGTCAAAGGTCAAGGTCACAGTGACTCAAAACAGTAAAATGGTTTCCGGATGATAACTCAAGAACACTTAGGCCAAGGATCATGAAACTTAAAAGGTACATTGATCACGACTGGCAGATGACCCCTATTTATTTTGAGGTCACTAGGGCAAAGGTCAAGGTCACAGTGGCTTGAAACAGTAAAATTGTTTCCGAATGATAACTCAACAATGCTTAGGCCTAGGATCATGAAACTTCATAGGTACGTTGATCATGACTGGCAGATGACCCCTATTGCTTTTCAGGTCACTAGGTCAAAGGTCTTAGTGACCTGAAGCAGTAAAATGGTTTCTATGGTATTCACATAATGGCTGCCACTACAACTGGCAGCCGATTTGGGGGGCATGCATGTATTACAAACAGCCCTTGTTGTATTGGTATTTAAAGACCAGAATGAACCTAGTTATTTCATGGGATAAACAGTAGATTGCAAGATTAACAATTCTATTCTAGGCCAATAATTGTTTGAACGTTGTTGTGTGAGCCATTTTACTCAGGGCAGCCATAAATGGACAGCCAGATGTAAATAACGCCCGAAATTTGCTGAGGAATTAAAGTGAATGTCAAATAATCTGCATATACACTGTTTTCTAATACACAGGACAAATTCATCTGGACAGCAAATCCGATACATCGTAATACTGAGCATCACTAAAGTTAACTAAGCTTCTGTCAGTGTCTGCATTGGTCAGCGAGAAGCTGATATTGATGTTTCTAAATCTGTCTACAATCCATTCTATTGTCCTTTTTATGCTGTCCAATCAGCCAATAATGCTAGTGTCACGTGATACCAGTATATGTTTCCTTAGGTGTGACTGACATTGGCAAATCTTATTAATGACAATCAATTAAAACTTTGCCATGTACAGGTATCATGTTCAATTGGAATTAGGTCTTGTTGAGTATTAAATTGTTACTCTGAAAGATTTACAGAAAAATGTGTTGTTTTTACTCCAAGAAATTCATGTTCACTTATGCTAAATTTTCAGATAATAGTTGGTACATGTTGCATTCAATCTAAACTGAATTCTCTTGTTTCTTGGTGGCAATTCAAAGTGCTCAATGCTTACATGTCTTGTTGACATTTGCCCACAATTCACTTAGTACGGTACATGCACTTCCATAAAATGGAAAATGTTGGCGTTCCT
The DNA here is from genome assembly GCF_020536995.1 of Dreissena polymorpha. Lineage (NCBI taxonomy): Eukaryota > Metazoa > Mollusca > Bivalvia > Myida > Dreissenidae > Dreissena > Dreissena polymorpha. Next base: position 109,601,685 of record NC_068357.1, on the reverse strand, counting down.
GAAATTCTGTAACACATTTATTGTCATATTAGACATATTTTGCTATTGACAATAGAAACCATGATAAAACTGGATTATTGTAGAATGGATGGAGTTGGAAATGTTGAGAAATTCACTGATAATAACTTTTGAATGATTCAAATTTGTTCCATTTTAAAACGCATGAAAAAAATGAAACTGTAGGATCTTGCATGACTACCGCATTCCCTCAGAAACCCTTGGAAATATTTACTAGTTATTAACCAAAAGCAGCTAAATAACAGTCAGATATGACAGCCATGTTGGGTGACTGTACATGATGTATGTGCGAATACATGATATTATCATACGTATTTGAATTTTTTTTATTACAATATATTGTGATCCATTTAATTGGTAGAATTATACTTATTGTATCTTGAATCAAAGTAGGATTCCAGATTTTATAATTGGGACTTTCAAAATTAGAGCAATAGAAGTCTTTACTTCCTATTCTTAAAAGCTAGTGAAGCACATAATTGTTCATGATTTAAATGAACCCCAAAGCGATTTTACATTTTCAGTGTTGCAAAGACTTGAATTGCGTCTTTGTTCATACAAGAACAACATGTTTAATCCAGTTTATTATGCAACAAAGGCATTTCTTATGCACAAACAGTTATAATAAAAAATATAGTCATCTTCAGGATCTCAAATAGTAATACTTAGTGTATCTATTGAGCCAAATAAATAAATAGAAAGTTTTTCATTTGCCACCTATCACATAAAATGTGTCCAAAAACTTATGGAAGTACCTGTAGTATGTTTATACATGTTTTGTACCAAATGCATTAGCAAGATTCTTTATTTTATTTGTGAATAAAGTTGAAAACTTAAATTATTCTAATATATATTTAAAATTACTTTTTCCATATTCTGGATCTTAAACTTGTTCATATTGAACCAGAGTTTGATGTAAAATAATCTAATAATGGTTAATTTGTGATACAATTACATGTACCTTTAGTATTTCTTTTATGTGTCTGACAATTTTAAGTAGATAAAGAATAAAAACCTTGAATTTGTTGGGACCATTAGAAAAACACAATCCACAAATACATGTAGAAGTACAATTATTCATGATTGAATGGCATATTATATTCTAGTTTAACATACAATTCTATGACATTAGACAGCAGTTCCGTACCCATCCACAGACCCAGGTTTAGGTAGTGAGAGTTTCAAACCTCCTTCCTCGCCAAAGCTTGATTGAGAATGTAATGATACAGTGTCACGCGATTGAAAGCTTCGAGGGGGCTTTTTGGGAGGGTTTGTACCCAGATAACCGACAGACGAACTCCGGTGATTGGTCGACATACTGTTACTCCTGACAGCTGGGTTTGATTTGTAGTCTGGCATGTGATGTGCTGAAAATCCGTGCGGCAATGTGTGAGTCCTGTGTGGAATCCTAGGCACATGGCCATTTTGTGGCAAGGTTGCCGAGTGATAAGTGTGTAATGTTGTCATACTAGGGAGTATAAATCCATGGACATCACGTACTGGAATGAATTCACTTTCAAAGCGTTGGATCTTCCTGGGAGCTGAATTCAAGCCATTGAGAATATTAGCTTCCAGATCACGAGGCGTTGAATGTAAATAATTGTTTGTTGAGGCATAAAAACGTGGCACATATAAATTTGCCTCCTCATAAAATGGGTCGTTAGGATCAATGAGTATTGGTGATATGTTTTCTAGCAGCGGGGATGTAGATTCGCACTGGGAGCCGTCACTCGTCTTGGAAGTGCTGGCTGTGGTTTGGTGTCCCTCGGAATTGAGCTGTGTCTCTTCTTCGGCTTCGGGTTCAGAGAACTCTGTCTTGAATGAAATGTATGTGTTTGTATTGACAGAGCTGGGCTGTCGAGGTCTTTGTAGGGAATCATACACTGAACCTGGCTCCTCAAGGTCATCCTCCAGCGACGGTGTTCTGTCAGCGACATCGTCAAACATTACTGGCTCTTTCTTAAGACTGGGCTCAATGAAGCCATTAGCCTTCAAGTGCTCTTCAAAACTCATTCTTATGGACTCCTTCTTTCTTCTATGGTACCGTTTGCACCTTTTTATGCAGCAGAATATGATGAGAACAATTATCAATAAAAACATAACACCACCTATTGTCGAGGAAGCAATTATTGCATTTCTAACTCGGTCTTTATCATCTTCCACATTTTTTGTCGTTGGTTGCAAAGCAATAGATGGATCTACACCTTGGATGGTAACCAGACAGGAATCGAAAGCACGTCCAAGTTTATTTTCCGCGTAACACTCATATTCACCAATATCACCGTATCCAAAGTCAAAGATATACAACCGACTTGTTGTCATAATTGTGCCCTCATAGTCCACTTTGTATTTCTGCTTCTGTGACAGGTCAAGTGGCTGACCATTTCTCAGCCACTGAATGTCAACACGGGGGTCAGCTGAATATTTGCAGAAAAGCTCCACCTCCCCACCAGCCAAGGTTTCTTGGTTCCTGGCCTTGGAATACATTCGTATAGGACATAGAAACCATTCTCCTGTTAAGCTGGAAAACAGTCTTTGATCAATAATAGATGGTCCATTACACATTGGCTCCTCTGAACCAAATTTCCAACGAAGACGCTGAATATCTGTTTCACTACTGTTTTTGAGCCACTGTATTAACCATCGTAAATTGCAGTCACAAAACCATGGATTGTTGAAGAGTTTGATCTCTTTAAGATTTGTCTGAAATGATTCCAAAGAAGAACCATTAAGCTGTGAAAGAGCGTTATTTTGTAGTTCCAGGTATTGTAGATTGCGTAATCCAGTAAATGCATTAGGATGAATGCTTTGAATGTGATTACCCGATAAAAACAGATTAGTTAATTTCGTAATGCCACCAAACGCATCCCAATGAATGGTGACAATTTTATTGCCGAGTAAGGATAAAGTGAGCAAGGATTTCAAGTCCCGAAAGGCTTGCGAGGGTATCTCGGCAATGTTATTGTATGACAAGTCGAGGTACATGACGCTCCGCAAACGATTGAACACCCTCGTCTCTAATCTCGACAGGCTGTTATTATGCAGGTGCAGCATTTCAAGGAGTTCATACTTCACAAACGCATTGTCCTGAAGCTGTGTGATTTGGTTGTTGGAGAGATCGAGCACTCGAATGTTGTGTGGTAAGTTGGCTGGCACGTGGGCTAGGTGCTGTCTTGAGCAGTTAGCCACGCCCACTATTGCATCTGCACTGGATGTAGTACACTCGAAATTCAGCATGATTGCCACTGCATTTATTGCACTTAAAAAGAGAAAGACGATCAAAATGCCTATGCTGTGTGCCATATTTCTTTGTGATGTTGAGCACTTCACATTATTTTGAATTCCACTTCCCAACAAATGTGTGTACTTCTTCCAACAGAAATTATCATACTGGAGATTATGCCTGACTTTTTGCTGGCTAATTATTTGGAATATTCTCCTGCGATAATTCTTTGGAACAGGGAATCTTTATGATGCCTCTGTCATCCCAACATTAATTCCTACTCGTTTTCACAGTCTGAAGTCGATCACAGACAGTTGTAAAAAATGTTCTTCATTAGCAGAGATTTTCAGAAACTAGCTACCACATTTTATCTTGTTTATGAGCGAAGCCTGTTCCCATTGAAAAGCTTGTAAACACATCCATTACATGTCATTTTCTCACTTAGAAAAACATGATTACCCAAGCTCCATGCATTTATTCAGCAATTTCATTGCATCACATATGTTTTTTCCCACAGAATTTTCAAGTTTCTTTTTACTTATCTAAACAGTGAAGTTATATCACATCTGTCACCAAGTCAACCATTTTATTATTCCAAGAAGCAAAGTAAGAGAACATCTGTCACAAGTCACACAAGCAATATTTATTGCCAATAAATGGGTCAACCCATATATCAGCTCATGTCAAAGATTGAGGTGTAATTGACACAGAATGAACCATTAGTAACTACAAAGTGAAGATGACAGCCAACTGAAGCTATTTCCTTCCTGTACAGAAGAATTATGGAGTGAATTCCAGTGCTGTCATCTGCAGGCCTTTGTTTTCAGTTTTTTCCAATAATCGCTGTCTCCTAGATACCGTGACTAAATTCATCGGCATGGAAACTGTGTAATTCCTTGACTGGTGACTCGCCGACTGATATTCCATTCATGGACGCAGCTGAATCTTGTTGCTGTCTTGGATATGACGTTTAACATAACTTCTCACAAAAACATTTAAATCCTTTGTCACTTGTCCTCGCAAAGTGCTTCACTATTGATGTTATTGTTGAAATTTAAATAAAACTTATCAAACAGCAAGACACGTAATGGACATGTATTACTCCTTCATAGTATTTTGTTATACTAATCAACATGCTTTTTGCATGATAGGTACTTTCAAAACTTCTGCCAGATACAATCCAAATGTTTACGGAAACTTTGTTCTCTTCTGGAAAGAAACTGGAATCCTTAGATGTGTATTCCAGATCCAGGATTGAAAAGGACTGCAAAAGCTTGGCACACTTAACTGTCAAGGCTGTACAAGAAATTCCGCCATGCAAGAGTACCATCAGCTGTCGGACCCTTCTGAAACTCACCAGCAACTTCTACCGTCTGCTCATATCGATGCTGCAATTGCCTGTTGATATCATCTGATGCTATGACCTGAAACACATAAATTCATGCTTTGAAACGTTTGATTTTTTGTCAGGTTTCTGAGGTGGAGCTTGAAATCTAACAGGCAAACACTGCTGCGTATCACATCCTTACCTATAAAATGATATATTTATTATAAGGTGAAATCTGTTTCGGAAACACTTCTGCATATCTCATCATTACCTATAAAATGATATATTTATTATTAGGCTGAACACAACATGTGGCATTCTTGATGTAAAAAAGAAATAATGGAAATACTATCATCGTTGCGGTTCTGTTGCTGATAAAATTAACAATAGGTAACTCTTGCACTTACTTCAGTAAAATTTAAGCACACATCATTTAATATGCACAGAAACACCAACTATTTAACTTTAGTATTAATGTTAATTTGGTAATTTTTTTGCTTAAATTACACCACGTTTTATTTTAAGCAGGAACATAACAATTTATGTGTACTGGTAATAACATTGATTCCACTTGCTTGAATAATTTGGAAAGTCAACCACATTTACAACTTACACAAGTATTCATCACAAGTACAAATATCTTTGTAAAATAAAGGGAGATTGATATGTTGGTTGGTTGTGAATTGTCAATATTGATTTTTATTACTGAAAAGTTTTTGTTACACTAAAATGTGGAGCATATGGGTTGCTTCAAAGTTAATTATGACAAATTTATCTTCCTTGAGTTACTGAGCTTGTGATACCAGTTCACCTTTGATTCCAAAATCTCCATTGATCTCTACAAGGGAGATAAGTTGATAAGTTCTGGAGCTACAACATGTGTTGCTTAAAAATATGAGAGACATTGCCAAACACTGCAATGTTACTCAGCTGTTGCTGAATAATAATAAGACTGTATTATCTAAAAAGTTGATGTTGCTTTTATGTGGCCTGAGAGTTTTATTTCTTATAAATATGTCATGTATGCGAAAGTTTTTTTATAGGAAAATAGATAAGTGTTTATTATATTTGTGTTTGTCATCAAGAAATATAGACAAAACATATGCAGATGGTGCCAGGCTGGCAATGTTGCAGTATTGCTAGAATGTCCAGTTTTATAGTGCAATAATATGACCTTCCATGTTTAATTTGAATCAATGTCTACTGGAACAATTATTGTTGTTCACTGTTACTGTAGCCTTTGGATTTAAGTGGGTGCATTACTGAATCACTGACATATGATATGCGTTTTGTAGTACATTACTATTATCCTGTTACAGATCTATACTTGATACCCCAAAAAGTAAACACAACTCATCTGTGTCTTGTTTGCCTTCTATCACAGTCAGATGTGCATTCAGTAAGCCCACCTTTGAGATAATGTGACTAGAAAAGCTCTAGTGTAGGCACACATAGAAAATTTGGTCCAACTTTTATCAGGAATACTCAGGAAATAAGGAACAAAAACTTGTAAAACACAAGCTACAAATTTCATGAATGAAATGAGAAACACATGTGCGTCTGCACAACTGGGTATAGTAAAAATCAGGTGCTATAGTTTGTAGGCAGATATTGCTCAGAAAGACAGATGTTCCAGGTACATTGTTCCAAGTGCCATTGCTAACATTTTACCAGAACTATGGCTGGATGGATTTGTTATGATAATTATGGAGTTTTTGTTTGAAAGGCTCTGGTGTTTGTCATAGTTGTATGCATTTGAGGCTTTCTGTTATTGTTATGGGTAATTAATAGCTGTTCCTTTGCCAGTAATGCAATTTTTATTTCATTCACATTAACCCATTTATGCCTAGTGGACTCTCCCATCCTAATTTGGATCAATTTATTTTCAAAATTAGGGATGTCTTAAGTATATTTATTTCTATATTGAGAATATTTCTTACAGACATTCCTTTAAGCAAACAGCCCAGACCCTGATGAGATGTCGCATCATGCGGCGTTTCATCTGGGTCTACGCTGTTTGCCAAGGCCTTTTTTCTCGACGCTAGTCATAAATGGGTTAATGTTCAACTGGTCATGAATAATTTATTTGAAGAGTGCCATTCAACTTTGTAGTTAAATCAGACTGCTTTGCATTGTTTTTTAGCTCACATGAACAGATCATCAAACAATGCTGTCTTTATGATATCTGATATATTCAAAAATTATACTGGGTCATACAAAAAAAGGCTGCCATATGTTTGGAACAATGTCACATCAGTCTTGAATGAAAACAATTGTGATCATGTAATCTTCTCATAACAGTTTAATTCCTGCTTGTGGTCTTGGGTGGGCACCTCAGGGCCATTGATCCTCTTGTCATATTATTGCAGCTATTTGGTATGTTGTTCTCTATAAGAATAACCATGCTTAGAAAAATCTTGCATTCTGCTCACAGTTATTAAACTGGACATTCTCCATTTATTAGCAAGCAGTAATTTGTCCCTGACACACGCTACCCTTTATCAGACCACCCATCTGCCTACTTTGTCTCCTGACTAGACCAATCCATTGCCTAAAGCCTAGACAGCAGTGCTATACTCTTAGACTATTCCAGGATGCAAGTATTTAGAGTCAAGCAATTTTGTTGTTTTCTTTTGAGAAGAATTGAGTTTTTAAGCTGGATGAAAGCAACAGCATTAAATTAGAGTATACCAAAAATGTGTACTTGTACTATCAATGAGCTGGATTGACCTGTTCGGGATGGATAGACATGTAACAATTAGTATGCATGTTGTGGCACTGGCATTAAGCAGGTTTCTTTCAAGCCCATACAATTTACTTAAAACGTCAGGCATATAATAATGAGTTAAAATGAAAACAAAAGTTAATTGCCTTTGCTGGAAAAAACAATCATTCAAACAAGTAAATCTTTTTGATGTTATATTGGCAGTGTCATTTCTGAGAAACCCATTAAGTACTGTTTTTCCTAGTAAAATAATTTACTCCATCTAAATTACCCTAGAACTTTTAAAACAATCTAGTTCAAAGAGCAAAAATGTATACTTAATGCTGAATTATCCTATGAAGCAGCTAGTCTACACTAGGCTGTGTACCATGGCTACTAAATGAATGTCAATGACATAATTATAAACCCATCACCATATTTCATGCAATATGAGCGTTTGATGAAGACCTATTATATATCTGGAACTCATTACAACCCCCAGGAGCCGCCTGTGTCTATAAGGAAAACTTTAACTTAAGTGGTAGATGAAATGAAACCAAAACACTTTGAAATTGACTATCTTCATGATAACAGATTAAATTTAAAAAAATCTCTGGTTCAGTATATATCAAATTAATGTTCTAAGCAAGAAATGTGTTTGTCAGAAACACAATGCCCCCTATTGCTCTGTTTTGATTTATTTATTTTTATTTTTGATTATATCCCTTTAAAAAATATTACTTCCCTTGTAAAAATGATCTGTACCTGCCAAATGATAAATAGAAATTATCTCCCTTTAAAGCTTGTTACTTCCCTTGGATTTGTTTTTTTGACCTTTGACCTTAAAGGATGACCTTGAACTTTCACCACTTAAAATGTGCAGCTCTATAAGATACACATGCATGCCAAATATCAAGTTGCTATCTTCAATATTGCAAGTTATTGCAAAAGTTTAACCAAGGTTAAAGTTTGTGACAGACTAATACAATGACAGACAGACAGACAGACACATACAATGACAAACAGACAGGCCAAAACAATATACCCCCAATCATTCGATCTGGGGGAATAAAAAGTATGTAAGTTACATTTGTTACAACCTTTAAAAGTGTTGCATATTTTCCCAGTGATTTTAAATTATATGGAATTGTTCATTAATTTTTTAATAATCTAATCTTAAATTATTTAATACTTACAGTGTTGGTTAAAATCCTCTAAAGAAATTTACAAAACCACTTAATGTAAGTTTTGTACTTTATTTAAACCTGTTGCAATTTAACAAGCCACTCCAAAAATAGAGATCTTTATATGCATTAAACCTCTAACTACGTGCATTCATTACATTGCACAATGTGATTATTCAATTTACATGACTCATGTTGATTTATCATTGCAGACATGTTGACATATGGATATGAAAACATTCAACATGCACATGATGAAGTAAAAAATCTCATTATATACCTCATAAACAAGTTTATAGCTGTTGAACAGTTTTAGAGTACGGATCACCAAGGACCTTGAACATTTTCATGCAGTTTTACATTGCATCATGTACATGTAGATACCAGACTTCAAAAGAATTACTGCTGTCAAATTAAATCGTTATTCGCTCTTTTGTGCAGTGAATTCACATGCAATTTGCAGTTGCGCAATATTCAGGGGGGAAATCCCTGATTGTCAAGATGGTGAAGTTTATGCTGACATTGCTGAGACAGTATTCATGTGATAATCCCTCTGATATTGCATAGTGTTGAGATAATTTTTTTTTAAATACAATATTTAAATGAAAAACAATTTTGATTTAAAGGCACACACAATTGCCGCAATGAAAATAACTTATATTTTTTTACCAAAAAGGTAAAATAAAGCATTTTCCCCAAATTATATTTTTAATTTTCTTTGAATACGTTGACTTGGACTTGTGTTAATTTATGTTATTGTATACATTATGTGTCTTTAAGTTTAAAAAAAATGAAATATATATCACTATCACAATGGTTTTGTGGAAAAATCCTGCTATTTTTGTCAATAAAACTTTAACTTTTGGGGTCTGTTAATACCTGAGAAATTTAAAATAATGGCTTAAACATTTGAACAACCAATTGAGAAATTATTTATTATAATAATAACAACAATATTAGCATCTTTTTTTCCAATCACATTGACTTGTTAGTGGGAAGGAATTTATCATTTGAACTTTACATTATAAAATTTTGAATAAATAATAAATTTCAATTTTGAAAAGCAGCTGCACAAAATGGTTCATAGACAGTCCTAAAAATAACGCTTGATTGGTCCTTGTTGGCTCGGGTACTACTTACATGTACCCCGGGTACTCTTAAGTATACTTACATGTACGCCGGATACGGTAAATATACTAAAACGTACACAGGAATTTTAACGCCAAATCGGTTGTTGTCGGCTATATATTTAGAACTTAATTATGTTCACTTTCAACTTTCTGTTAAATGGCCTCTATATTATCGAAACTCTTACTCAAAAAGCATGTTGATGCAGTTTTTTAAAGCAGAAGTTTGTTAAAGATAAACAATATCGTTTCACGGTAATTGGTTAGCGCGTTTTACGACATCGGATTTGGGGCTGGAATACAACTCGGGTACAGTCTAATATCGACCAGGTACGTTCAAGTATAATATTTACTATAACCGGGGTACATGTTAGTATACTTAAGAGTACCCGGGGTACATGTAAGTAGTACTCGGGCCGACAATGACCAATCGAGCCAAAATAACCTGTCAATTTCATGAAATGAGAGGATCATTTTTTTTATTAACTCATGAGGTTTAAACCTTAAAAAGACAACAAACTAGTACTGTAATTGCATTTTACATGTCTGTTTAATTATGTATTGCAATTTTGGCAATGTACACCTTTAATGAGACTTGAATGAATGTCAAAATGGGAAACATTTCTAGACAGAAATCAGTGTTACTGCTTTAGAGATTATATAAAGTATGCATTAAACTTCAAATTTCTATTATTCAGACTCTGAAGTATCATATGACATTTTTATGTAATATGTTACATTTATTCAAATATTTAGTTATTTCTTAGACAGACAACATACTTTTTGTCAATGTTCTATAGAATTTTAAAACTATTATTTCTTCGGAAGTTAAAAGTTTCTTGTAAAATTTGATAAACGCTTTATTTGTTATTAGAGCATGGGCCCGTTGAACAGTCTTTAATGATTGTGTATGTTTTTAAAAAGTGTTCATTAATTTGTATGATTCAAGGCATTAATTAATAAGCTGAACTAGTTTCATATCACAAGTTCAACATTATACTTAAGAACTGTTTTACATACCTGGTGGTAATGTCCCAATAATTTATAGCTGTTTCATAAACAAACACACTTGGAGGTAATAAACATTCTGACATGCAGCTAAAAACACTTTGGAATTGGGGTAGAAAGTTTACACAATGTGAGAACTCTAGCACTCCTGTTTATAGCACTTTCTCAAACTGCCTTAAACCAGTTATTACCTGGAAATCCTTTGACTTTTGATAACAGTTATTAACAGTTATGTTTTCCTAAGTAAAAGCAATTATGCGATCCAGATCGGTGGTTATCCAGATAATTAAAACTCCTCCCCTTGTTTTAAATATGATAATCCTCTCTGCATGTGGTATTCCAGTTGGCATATTGGGGCTAATACACTGTATATTAGCCCCCCCCCCTCCCCTGATATCTCTTATCATAATCTTTTCTCTCAGATGTCTAAGAAATGGCTTTACATTATTTAAATAATGAGCAATCATATATCAGTGTTATAATAGTGCAATGGGCTTTTTTTGTTTATTGATTTATAAATTAATAAGGACAACATTTCATGTTTTAATTGTACATTTAGTTTATGGTGTAACAAATTTATGTTGTTGTTTTTGTTTTTTATCGAGTGCACCGGGATTGTCTCCCATATGGCCATCGCCCCCAGAAAGACGAGTTAGTTGGTTACGGGGGATAGTGCAAGATACAGGAGACACCCCGTTCCAGAGGTGACCCTGGGTCTTTTAGTGCCCGGTGTATAGCACCTAGTACACTGCACCTCGGTTTAACGTCTCATGCGAAAGACGAGTTAGTAGGTTAGGTGCAGCGGGGGATCGAACCAGCGATCTCTGGATTGTGAAGCCAGTGTGTTACCACTAGACCACGGATCCGCTACTAACAAATTTAATATTTCCTTCTGATATTTAATTAATAAATTATGTACTCTATATGTCCATAGGAACCATTGTCCGTAGGAACCATTGTCCATAGAAACCATTGTTCATAGGAACCATTGTCCATAGGAACCATTGTCTATAGGAACCATTGTCCATAGGAACCAATTTCCATAGAAACCATTGTCCATAGGAGCAATTGTCCATAGAAACCATTGTCCATAGGAACCATTGTCCTTAGGAAAGAAAAGGTAGTTAGCTTGTACTCTAGTGGTAAACCATAAGGAAAAACTTATTTAAGCATAATTTGTTTGTCCTTCATAGAAGTAAAACTCCTAAATTCATTTATAGCGGTACCTGGTAAGTGTAGCTAATCAATTAATAAAATTACAGACAGTTAGTCCCTAAATAGAACATCAATCATTAGTTGTATAACCTTTTTGTATGAAGTTGAACTTACTACCGATATTGACATGCAATCTCACCGTCATCCCACTACCTGTCTGCAGCTATTACAGGACCTTTATTGCAATAAGTACCACTGTTTGAATACAGAATAGCCGTTTTATTAACATGGCCATCATTGTTGACAGTTTTGTATGACAACTGTTGACATACGACTGCTGAGCTGTTAATTGAAACATCAAATATGAAATGCTTGCTTCTTACATTATTTTCCCAATTTGAACCCATGGGACATACAAGTTTACGCTTTTACATATTTAGAAATGTAAAGCATTATTATCAGAAAGGAACATCAAATTACCTTTATGTGTTCATTGAAAATCAAAATCGTGAAGGAAGTTATCAGAGAAAGTGAAAAATTAAATAATACATATTATGCAATACTAATTCTGTTTTAACCCTATACAACTTAGATACGTATTTTCATGCATTTGTAGTTACTTAAAAGTTATATTAAATTGAAGACCTTTCTCATAAGATTCAAGTTTTTAAGGCTTTATCTCCGAACCATAGGTACTGATGAGCAGCAAACAGCATAAAACCTGAACAGACTGCAAGTTACTGTTTTATGCTGTTTGCACATAACCAATTTTTACTCTGCTTCTAAGTGGGCAAGGGTTAAGAGTGATGCTTATTAATGTGCATTTATATTTTGTTTTTGTTGTTTGAGGATATTTAATTTTAGGTCATAATTTGTTTGCATAAAAATTCAGTCCTATTGTGAATGGGGAAGAGAATCTATAAAGACATATTTCTGTTCACCACAGAAGCTAAATCAACTTGATAAATGGTTCAAAGGCTGATAACCCCCTAGTAATTGTTAGTTCACTGTCTGTCCTGCTAGATTAATGGCCAGGTTCTCACTCTACGATGTGCCTTTTGGCTAACAGCCGCTCTTGCTGCATTTGGGTACTTGATGCTGTCATGCTGGGCATGTTAACCCATTTATGCATAGCGTCTAGAAAAAAGGCCTTGGTAAACAGCATAGATCCCCCCAAGGGGCGGATAAGTGCCCCCCTGTGTCAATTTCAATTAGCATGAAACGTGGGGCATCATCATCACACCTTTTTGCCGCAAACAGCTACAACAATGGTTTCTATTGTGAAGTTCAATGCAAATGGTGAGCAGTAAATTACTTATGGTGAGTACGTAGTGAAAACAATACTTACAGGTTATACCCGAACACATTTTATCCGGTAACAATTCAATTTCAGTACAAGTATATTTCCATTTATCGAACTGAATAACATAAATTTTCTACATCCACGTGTTAATATTTTTTAAGTCCCATTGTACGCATCTGCACCAATCACTATACATAAATGCCATGTAAAAGTCGTGTTTTAATAAGAGAGCGAAACATAGTCGAGTCCACACAGAAAAAGCGTGCCTGTTAATATAGACCATGTGTCGTTACTAAATATAGACATGCAACTAATTACATGTAGTACTTACGAAAGAAAAATTACATTGGAATTAATGCACAAAAAGATAGTAATTGACCATTGAAAATAGCGAAAAAATTCGTAAATTTACAAATAATAAATTTAATTCAATAGGCAAAATAGATGCCTATATGTAAGGTAGCACAAAATTGTCTATCGTATAAACATATACATTTGACGGAATCATAAATAAATAAAAAACATTGCCATTGAGCGCCTATGAGCGCGTCATAAACAAAATCGGTTTCAGTTTGCTTTAATATGCAGCTAATTAGGCAGGCTTAGAACGTGTTACCTTAAAAGATAAGCACCGTGATATTTTAATTGGTAGACCGGGCCGACTTTAATTGTTGAGCACTTAATTATTACCTTTTAAGAAAGCGGCATAATGGTTTATTATATGGAACCGTCGCAATCCGTAATTGGTGAAAACAAACAAACAAACGATTGTTTTCAGCTTGCATAAGGATGTAATAAATTGCATATTTATTGTTTGTTTTAATTTTGGAGAAAATATCAAATATTTCATCCGCGAAAACTTTTTATTAGCAAAAATGATTTTTTTCTTTGGTCACATAGGGGAAAATCACATGATTATCAAAATGGCAACGTCCATGCCCAGGCAGGTATTTTTTGCCGTTTTATACCTCTTATTACTTGTATATTATTTTTGAAATTTTGCTCACATTCCAACCAAATTAGCAAGAAAGTTACTGGCGTTTTTGTCATTGTGATACTCTCTCTAAATATCGACTTTATCGACTTTACTCGTCACAAAATTTCTTTATTGAGGGGGCACTTCTCCGGGTCATCAATTCTGACAGGAGGGCACTTCTCCGCCCCCTATTTTTCAGCAGGAGGGCAGTTCTCCGCCCAATAAAAAACAGTGAGGGGGGAGTCCACTATAATGGGTTAAACACAATAATATTCCCCTCATCCCTGTGACCCTAATGAACCTTACCCATTTTACCATAGCAAATTAAAAATACACATTGGATTTAAATGAAATTACCATAACCAAGAAGAAAAGAATAAGAAATAAGACAAACAAGGTGAAGAAAAAAGAATGGAACATTATTAATTGGTTAATGTAACCACAAACTTGTACATGATTTTCATATATCATAATGGCAACTTATTTTTAAATGACACATTGAAGTATGATCATAAAAGACTAGGTTAAAACGACTGGCTGCTGTTACTGTTGCAACATTAAAATCAGAAATAAACTGTCATTGGGAGTTATTAAAGCCACATCTTCTTTAAAACTGGCCATCACACAGAGTTGTAAATGACAAATGACTCAATTAAAATGATATAACTGTTCTTGTTATATGACAAAGAAGTTAAAGTATTTGCAATATAGAGACAGATGAACATTGGATAAACCCAGACAGGCATTGCAATTTATTTAAAGCAGTGTATACATTTCACAATACAAATTTGTATAATTTGACACTAATAGCTCGAATATTCACTGAAAAGTCTGAGCTACAATTCTCATACCCAAATGTGGGCGTCTGCGCCTTGCTATTTTAAATGTAAATGTGCAACCTATTCACATCACTGTTTCAAGTTTGCAGAGATTCAAGTAAAACTTCACACATGTGTAGGGGCTATTGTGTGAGGTCACTTACAAAGTTCCATAACTCTGATCTGCTATTGAGCTGTATTTTTTCCTTTTTTATGCCCCCGGATTGAATGATCGGGGGTATATTGTTTTTGGCCTGTCTGTCTGTCATTGTATGTGCCTGTCATTGTATGTGTAACAAAACTTTAACCTTGGTCATAACTTTTGCAATATTGATGATAGCAACTTGATATTTGGCATGAATGTGTATCTCATGGAGCTGCACATTTTGAGTGGTGAAAGGTCAAGGTCAATGTCATCCTTCAAGGTTAAAGGTAAAAAAAAATCAATCAAAGCGGCGCATTAGGGGGCATTGTGTTTCTGACAAACACATCTCTTGTTGTTCTTAAGAAATGGTTTAATCTATACCTACAACATCCCCAAATCATGGTTTCTATTACAGGTATTCAACTGAAACTTCACACTTGGTCATCATGTGAGGTTACTGAATGATTTCCATGACTATTATCTGCAGCTAAGCTGAATTTTACAACCTTTTTTGTATGTAGAAAATTTGAAAAGGTAAATGGGCAACCTCTCCATCTTATTGTTTAAAAAATGTGAAATTATATAATCTTGGCATGGCCTGACACTTCTTGATTTATTTTTGTTAAAGTTCATCTGATTGTTTCCATACTCTTTATTACTGATGCAGATGTTAAACTTCAAATGTTTGTTTGTTGTCATTATATTAGGTGACAGATAGCATCCATTTTGATAGCAAAGCGGAAGAACAGTCGAGTCAGCAGAGGAAAACTGTTGTTCTATTTGAAATATAACCAGTAGCAAAATTTGCACAATAAGACAACTATTTGATTTTGACAAAAATATACTTCAGTTAGACTGTTCTATCTTGTTTCATGTTGTTTTATTATTTTACTGCAGTGGAATCAAGTAAACAAAACTAATTATGAACTTTACAGGAGCAAACTAATAATATGACTGTGTCTTCTTTACATAATAAATATTATCAATATTATGTTTATGTTAATATCGTTTGGATAATAAAACCTCCACAATAAACAACATGTAAATATTTACCTAGGAAGTGCTATACAAGTCCATTTCAGGTAACAAGGAACTTGTAGAATGTTTGTACAAGCTGTCAGACTGTTTGTATTGACAGGTGTGATGATGTGAGATACAGTAAATACAGGATACAGAGATGATGTTGGTAGATAAATACCTGTTATGAATTAATAATAGCTGCACAATATTGTATAGGTGAACTTGCTTCTGAAACAAATCAATACCTGGCTCAGTAGGAGAAATGGCAATGGACCGTTCTCTGTGAAAAGGGGGTTAAATGCATGTGCGTTAAGTATCGTTCCAGATTGGTCTGTGCAGTCTAATAAGATATTTTCTTTAAACAAAAATTATCATAAAATCAGAAAGTGTCGTCCAAGATTAGCCTGTGTGGACTAATTAGGCACATGCATTTAACCCTTTGCATGCTGGGGAATTTGTTGTCTGCTAAAATGTTGTCTGCTAAATTTCTAAAATTAGCAATTTTCTTCGATTTTTTGTCAAAGAATACTATCAGAATAGCAAACAGTTTGGATCCTGATGAGACGCCACATTCTGTGGCGTCTCATCTGGATCCAAACTGTTTGCAAAGGTCTTCAAAATCCGGTTCCAGCGCTCAAAGGGTTAATCCCCTTTCCACAGAGCACAGTCCCCAAAAATCGAGCCAAAATTATCTCGGTTGGTGAAAAAATAGTTTAATATTGCACATATTAATCTATATTTAAATAAATGAGCAATAACAAATTTCTGAAATAAAAGTGTAAACAATATGTTATATAAATAGTTTTGTGGTTATAATAATTCTATTGACACTGAGTCATCATTTACTTGTATCTGTACATGTATTAATACAAAAGTTGAAAACTTCAGATGTTTATAAGTACATGTATTAAATTTAAAGATGTTATGTTTGTTTTTGTTCAAAAGAGTATATAATCATATTACAAAATAAGTCAACATCATTTGCATCATATTTATACACATTAGGTAAGAAATTATAAATAAATATCAACATAATATATTCAAAACCATCACTAGTATGTTACATTGCTCTGGTACTTTGATAACACTGGTCTTTTCCCTTGATATCATGGCTATCATGATATTTAGTAAGTATTATCTTTGAGACTGTGAAATTCCCTTTGTAATAGATAAACTTGTGTGATTTGTATTCTTCATATGAACATGTATCTAATTATCTCTAAATTGAACACTGGTTTAAGTATCAGTTTTCCAATTTACATCTGCTTTTAATGATCAATTGTATGTTCCTTGTATATGATGAAAATATTGTTTAACAAGAAAACATGTACAAATAAAACTTGTATGATTTTCATTAAATAACATGCATCAATCATGCATGTTATAATATTTCATTGGGTTTGGTATGAGATTGTTAAATGTTTTATCTTTAACTTTGAACCGAATACATAGAGAATAACAGGTTGTTAATGAGGCTTAAAATAAAAACGCCCAACGTTTTTTATTTGTACCGAGCCTGATATATTACACAAAGAATGGACAGTAACCTGTTTTCTGTTTATCATACCTCTACATCTCCATTAAAAAATAAAATAAAATGTAATCGCCCTGACTCTGGATTTTTGCAGCAATTATTATGTTTTATGATGTTTGACGTGTTTATTATTACTGCATGTGTACTTGCGCGAAATATTTGTAAAATTAGTTTTCATTTTGTTCTTTTTGTGTACATAAAATGTACGACATCTTGGTATTTAATTGTTTGTAATGTTGAATTTGATATATTTCTATAGAAAATGAAGACATTATTATAGTTGATTCACAGTAATATTTTGTACCTCCAAACATTGACTGACATCAATTGAAAATAATTTGAGGCCCCTTTGGCCTTTGTATCAGGAAGATATTAGCATGGAGGTTTGATTAATAATTGTTGTTGTGCAGCAATTATTGAAACCCTTTATTGAATTCAATTTTAACTGTATATTTAACCATGCCCTTTTTTGTAAAAAGTGGACTTAAAAAAAGAAAATTTATTTCTATTTTTAATTTCCTCAGATACCATGTACGTAATTATACCTTACTTTGATTTCCCAGTTTTTAAATTCTCAGCTATCCATCTCTGCATCATTTCGATATGCTAAGAAAATAATATATTGTAAGCGGTTTAATTTTTTTAAGTACCCAGCGTGTGGTGCTTAAAATAGTAAATCCCAAAGCCTCCATTGACATCAGTCTCTCCAGGGTACAATGTATTTATTTAACCCTCAACTGCCTTTGATATTACAGACCATGTCTTGTTTCAATAAATAAATGTTTACTCAGTCTGCTAAATTTATCAATTTTTAAATAAAACCATTACCTGTGATGTATATTTTTTAACTCCTAGATAGCAATTTTTCACACCACCATAATATCCATCCACATGTATCACTGAAATCTGACATTAATTTGACAATTTAAAATAGATTAGTTCCGTAGACTATTAAGATCCATGAATGTCTGAGCCTATCTGAAACTACATGTACTGCACTGTCTGTTCAATAGAGGACGTGTCGACTTGTGGCCAACCTTTTATCAGGTCTGACAACACCTAATGTGGCCTGCAATCACTCGCTTAATCTAGCTCAGTGTTTTGTAGTTCAATTCTTTTCTATGCACTCCTTTCATTTTGGTTGGATTGATGTGTTGCAGAATCATACATTGTTTGTTATCTTTAAAAAAAATCTTAATTCCAGTTTGTATTGATTTGAGGTACTGATAATAACTCGTTGACAGGTTTGCAAAATACGACTTGAAAAAAATGAATGTTTGGAATGTTAATTCATTTGTGCATTAAAAGCCTTTCTGTTCAATAAAATTGAGCTGTTATAATCCTATTGAAAGTTTCAACAACCATAATCATGTTGGTTAAGGCACTTTGTAGTTAATTACATTCAAAGAGATATTTTTTAATTGTCTTGCAAACAAGCTGAGTATAGCATGTAGATTGAATTTTGCTGAATTTACCAGTATTTTAAAATTCACTGAGGATGCTTTTGAATACAATGAATACAATAATCTTCATACAACAATATGTTTACAATGGTTAAAATATATTATTTAAACAGTAAGAGCATATTAAATTGTCGGTATATACTAACTTTCGCCTTCTATACATTTATTTCGTACTAGTTACTACAATATTTAAATGTCAATGTCAGTACACAACTTAAACTTTAAGTAATCTATTTAATTTCAACGTAATGATGAAACTGACTTACTTAGGTTTAATGTGAAATGAATTGATAAAAGTGTAACATTTATGTATAATTTATGTGACAACTTGCCGAAAGCAAGAAAGTAAATGTCAGTTTATTAGATGATCAGTTGATCAGATGTAAAAGGGTGCTGATGGTTTTTGATAAGGAAAATGTAGCCATTACCTCTAGGGGTCATTTGTACAGATCTGAGTTAATTAACATATATGTAACTAAATTATGTGACAGAATTTGAGGACTTATTCAACAGGCTTTAGGTGTTCAACAGTCAACACGTTTTGTTATACCCTCAATATTTTACCTCAAAGTCAATATTAATTGTCATGCAGCAATGTGCATTATTTAAGTTGAACATGCATGTTTAAACATGGTATTGAATCATTTAATTTATCTAACTAATTGTTATATGGGCTTTTTATGAGTAAATCTAACAGTTTACTTAGTACTACATGACATCACCCACTGACAGGTACTAAATGAATGCGCTTTATTTCTAATGTACCGAATAAAGAAATTATTCTTGATTTGTAAACTTTTCAGGATATAAGTACTGTATGTTGTACCAATATAATAAGCAATTATATCAATTATTCCATGTTCAGTTTTCATCAATCTGTTTGAAGGTGTCAAACTTGCACTCCTTGAACCTTTGGAAAAAATACGTGAGTTAAATAAACTTGATCTGTTAATAATTAAATGTGTTTTGCAGTCATAAATGTTTGAAGTTATTCAAGGATGGAAAACATTAAGTGAAATGTTTGATAAAAATGATTGATAACTGTGTCAGAACATTGGTTTAGAAGTATAGATACATACCTGAATGGTAACTTGAAAAAGCTTTTAATGAAATATCAGATTTATATCAGATTTATGGTTATATGTTAGTATTGAATTGTTACCTATATCATATCATTCTGACTAACACATTAGTACCTGTCCAGTACAAAAAACAGCTCACTGTAAAACAACCCGTAAATTAGATGGGATATACAACTTTACAATTTGTTAATGTGTTTTTTTATGTTTAACAAGAAATATCTTTAAAAAAGATATACGGCGTTGATTGTGGTCGATGTTTATGAACGATCAAAAGTTATCTCTATGAGATAAAAAGTAGCGGATGCCTTTTTTCTGCGCAGTTCTTAGCTACATCATAAGCAAATCAATTACGGGGTGTTGCGCCAGATTTCGTGTCTTATTTTGCTTTATGTGATATTATTACTCAGATATCTATATTTACAGAATAGAAAAACACAAGAAACATGAAAATAAACGAGTGCATATAGGTCAGCCGACAATACTCGAATCTTATTTAATTGCATAATTATAGTATAGTGAATTATTGTGCTCATGCTTAATAAACTGGTCTAAATGGATAAAAATTTCTAATTAATTTTATCAAAATTGGTCCTTATCATGCAAATGTTGAAACCATATTAAAAATCGATGATTGACATACCACAATAATATCGCCGAATATCTTTATTTAGTATCTTTCTGATGATAACAGACTTCAAGTGCACAAAGTTTACGAGACGGCGTTTATATAAAGATTTCTGCAACTGACCGCAAACTGACCTTGATACCTTGCGGATTAGAATGCAATGCATTACAGTCACTACGGTATTGTCAGTAAGACCGGTGTTGAATGATCGCAACCCCTTCTGCGAACTCCGGTGATGAACTGTATATAAACTCTGACTTTCACAAATGGCCGCGAATTGACCCGAAACCTCGCGGGTTGAAATGCAATGCAAGTAAGTTCTAAATATGACAACATAGCCTTTAGTATAAACGCTTTTGCGCTGGTAATTCTCTGAAAATAAAAGGTGAACGCACAAACTGTATTTATGTCGAAAATTGATTGTAAAACTGTTCTATCTATTGAGCCTTTTCATTAAAGATAAAATTGTTTCATGCAGTAAAACAGTGTTACAAAGACGCGGATATGTTTCCAATGTTCTGGTGTTATACTCAAATCAGCCAATGGAATAAGTGAAGTGTATTCATTCGTACCTAGCCGCGGGAAATTTTATTTTAGTATTATTGGAAACTTACAAAGGTCAAGTCAGGGTGAAAAGCTGGCTTAATACAGCTTACGCCGAAAAAAAACTACTGCTCATTGACTTTGACGATATACAATTTCTCTTCATTTCCGTTACTGTACAGTGGGTCTTGCTGGTAAAAAATCAGATCTTTTACTTAAATATAATTTATGCTTTGTATTGGGTAAACCATGTTTGCATTTGTATATTTGATCTTGAGTGAAAACCCTGAGGCCATTGTGTATATATCAATTGTTATTTTACCAGCGAAATGAAACACAAATAATATTATTCACCAAAATCGCCACTGGCAAGAGATGTAAGGAAAATATTTACCAAACATGTCAAGATTTCTTTTAAAAGAACTTGTTTTAAAACATGAGAATAATATATCACTGTATCTGATCAGCAAATAACATGAAAGTTACCCAAACAGATGAAATGGTCAGTTTGACCAACTATAAGCAAAATTTTAAAGCACACAATTTAATGTGACCTCTTTCTATGGGAGAGCATGAGATCTTGATCGGATCATGGATGGCTTTTTTATGGAAATAAATTATTGAGAGTGTTCATAAAAAAATGCTGCATTAGTATCAGGGATCATATTTTCCCGCAACATCAATCGTTCCGGATATAAATGGGGAAAAGTATCCGAAAATGTATATCCGAAATCATGACAAATTACGTTAAAATATATACCATTGATTTTGCCATTCATGAAGGTGGTATAATACATGTACAAGTAAAATTCCCTTTGGCATTTTTTTTAAACGGAACGAATTTTCTCAACTGGTTTTATCATTTGGTATTTCATTGTTGCTTCGTGTGCTGGTTTTATCAGACTTTTTTCATCATTGTCAATATTATTAATCTGTGTTAGTCTATACCGATGTTTTTAATTGTTGTCAACCCAATAATAGCTTACAAACATGCACTGAACCAAACAAATGTCTGTGCGTAGGTTGGCTACTGACAACAACAACCAAATATTTAATAAATAATGTGTTGTCAAGTAACCCACGGCCCATAGTTTAGATGTGTAAGGATTAAATCTAGTGAGCGAAGCATTTGAAACCACGCATCTAATTTTCCGGTCGTGAGTTATTCAACAACAAAGTATAAAGTACACGAATTATTTCGATTCTAACACGGTTTTACTAAAGTTTTTTATTCAATGTATATTATTTTTTTTGTGTACTATTTTATGTGAAGTTCCGCCCATAAAAATAACTTTCGGCTGTTCTGTCGATCAGATTCGCGACTTTCATTCATATAATATTACCAGATTATTACGCTGGTGGAAAATGTATCGGCATGTTTTGTTTAGTTACAGCGCGTGCATTCAGACGCGTCTTTTCGTATGCGTCTTTAATCCGTTGTTCACAAGTTTTTGATTCTTGGTCTGACGTGCAATAAACCGGTCCTGACCCGTTTAGAGACTGCAGCGAATGGTTTATCACACCTAATCGAGATAAGAATGTCATTAGGGTGTGTTAGCATGTACACTGTGTAATCGATTTCATGACATGGGAATTTTAATAGCAAACAGAATCGGACCGCCTGTTTGGGATTTTCAATCGGTCTTTCATGACCCCAATCGGTCTAGGACCGACAAAACCGAAAAAATATGATCCCTGATTAGTATGTATCGTACCCAAACAGTAATAAGTTTTGTGCCTAGCTGTCTTAACGAGGTAACCAGCCATATATCACCAGGAACTTTGGAGTAATGGCCCTTAAATTTCTCAAAATATGGCTTCCATTTGTCAGTCAGTCAGTCGGTTGTCTGGTCAGTCGGTCGGTCGGACGGACGGTCGGTTGGTCGGTCAGTCTGCACATTTTGGTTTCAGACCACTATTCAATTCTGATGGTCACCAATTTACTGAAAAAAAAGCTTAATAGCATAAATGGGGGCTAAGTTTAATAGTCTGCTTAATCTCACTTGGCACTCGTCGTTATGGCCATTGAAGATCTCTAAATATTGCTCGTTTTGTATTTAACCCTTTCCCCCATAAGAAGCAAAGTGAAAATGGCTATTGCAACCTGCATAGAACCAGAACAGCCTGCGAGTAACTCGCAGTCTGTTCAGGTTTTATGCTGTTTGCTGCTCATCAGTATCTAAGGTTGGAAATGAAGCCTTTTAAACTTGAATTTAGTAAGAAAGGTATTTAATTATATGTAACTTTTTAAGGGACTACAAATGCGTCAAAATATGTATCTAAGTGTTAAAGGGTTAAATGTGTTCGTCCAGAGCAAAATAATATAGGTATCGACTTGAAACTTAAAATATATAGGTAGATCTCATTGAGGGAATGTTCTGTGCACAAGAACTGTAACTCTTGCTGAACAATTTGTAGGGGTGTTGCCATTTGTTAGTTATTGTAATAAAATTATGTCTGGAAAATATCTCAAAAATTAAAAGAGGTATCAACTTGAAACTTGATAAGTGGGTAGATCTTATTTGAGAAATGTGAAGTGCACTAGAACCATAACTCTTGATCCCCTAATTTTAGGTTTAGTTTATAATAAATTCACATAATCACTGTGAAACCAAAACTCATTAATGTTTCCAGTGGCATTTAGTGGGGGCATCTGTGAATGATTTGTGGTTTAAATATATATTTATGCCCCCCTTCGAAGAAGAGGGGGTATATTGCTTTGCTCATATCGGTCTGTCGGTCGGTCTGTCGGTCTGTCCGTCCACCAGGTGGTTGTCAGACGATAACTCAAGAATGCTTAGGCCTAGGATCATGAAACTTCATAGGTACATTGATCATGACTCGCAGATGACCCCTATTGATTTTGAGGTCACTAGGTCAAAGGTCAAGGTCACGGTGACCCGAAATAGTAAAATGGTTTCCGGATGATAACTCAAGAACGCTTAGGCCTAGGATCATGAAACTTAATAGGTAGATTGATCATGACTCGCAGATGACCCCTATTGATTTTCAGGTCACTAGGTCAAAGGTCAAGGTCACAGTGACCTGAAATAGTAAAATGGTTTCCAGATGATAACTCAAGAACGCTTAGGCCTAGGATCATGAAACTTGATAGGTAGATTGATCAGGACTCGCAGATGAATCCTATTGATTTTGAGGTCACTAGGTCAAAGGTCAAGGTCACAGTGACCCGAAATAGTAAAATGGTTTCCAGATGATAACTCAAGAACGCTTAGGCCTAGGATCATGAAACTTGATAGGTAGATTGATCATGACTGGCAGATGACCCCTATTGATTTTCAGGTCACTAGGTCAAAGGTCAAGGTCACGATGACCCGAAATAGTAAAATGGTTTCCGGATGATAACTGAAGAATGCTTATTCCTAGGATCATGAAACTTGATAGGTAGAATGATCATGACTTGCAGATGACCCCTATTGATTTTCAGGTCACTAGGTCAATGGTCAAGGTCACGGTGACCCGAAATAGTAAAATGGTGTCCGGATGATAACTCAAGAATGCTTATGGCTAGGATCATGAAACTTCATAGGTACATTGATCATGACTGGCAGATGACCCCTATCGATTTTCAGGTCACTAGGTCAAAGGTCAAGGTCAGAGTGACAAAAAACATATTCACACAATGGCTCTCACTACAACGGAGAGCCCATATGGGGGGCATGCATGTTTTACAAACAGCCCTTGTTCTTGTTAATGTTGACCTCTGAATAATGTCTTATTACTCAAAGTTATCAGCTTGGACTTTCATTGGCCTATATTTATGCCCCCCTTCAAAGAAGAGAGGGTATATTGTTTCAGGGCTAGCGCTGGCCCAAAATTTCTTTGAGCCAACCAGTTTTCTTTCTTTGGCGCGCGAAAATGGGTTTTGAAATAATAATATATACGATCAACTTGTTTATATTTCTTTTAATGACCACAAGGGCATATCACATATAATATGACATGCAGTTTTCAATATAGAAATAGTGATTATGGTACTTGTTAAAGTACAAACATAAGTGATTTTATACAGTGTACACTTGACAGTGGTGTCGATTGTCCCAAATAATTTAAAATCCTGAAAATTAGTCCAGGGGTCTAAGAACCGAAGTCACAGGAACTCAACAGGAATAAAGGGCAGAGCCCTCCACCCCACCCATGCAGAGCCCTTTGTTAATTGTTCTTTGTTATAGTCTCTAATTGCATTTTCAGGTGAATAGAATTCGAAAAAATATAAACCATATCGTCCGTATCACCGCATGTGTATTCGTCATTATATTTCTGCTATAAAGAACTTATAAAATAAATTATAATCGACGAAAAATAATGTATCCGAAAACGACAGTCCGAAAAATTGTACGCGTTTTGCACTTGAAATCAAATGTGCATATTATTTGATTGAAAGAAAATGAAAACCAGTAAATTAGTAAATACGTAATTAATAAACAAAAATGCTTTACAATAGCATAGTTTGTGAGTAAAAAACAACTTTATTATCACCTTTTAATCTCAAACGATAATTGGCAGAAAGCCGAAAGATGTAAGTTTTGTAACATCATCGACATAGAACTAATTATTTATAATCCTTAAATTCAGGTCGATAGTCGGTAGAAAGGTGTAAAGTGATCAGCTTAGAAATTATTTGTTGCGCTTTTTTCATTTGTTTATATTTAAAAACGACGTTTGCCATCGGCCGCTATATTGCTGGCAGACGACAATATCAAGTGTGTATACCCACACTGGATTCAGACACTCTGCGCATGAATGACCAAATAGTATGTGTGAGTGAACTCAATGTTGATTGGCCAGCTACCACGTGCGCTTCAATAACAATAAGGTCAAGCGATGTCTCATGTTCTGGTGCAGACCGGTTTTCGCTCATTGTTCAAATTGCGAACACTTTCATTGAAACAAAGAGAAAATATAGAAAACCAGTCTGGATTTAAATGGCGAATATATTCAATTAAATTTTACGAGATTTTAGCATTTTCGCAAATCAGAATTTTCTTGAGTCAAATTCTCAATATTTTCGCAAATGGCTCAAGTGGCGAACGACAGCGCGAGCCCTGTTGTTTTGCACATGTCGGTCTATCCGTCCATCTGTATGTCCGTCCATCCACCAGATGGTTTTCGGATGATAACTCAAGAACGCTTACGCCTAGGATCATGAAACTTCATAGGTACATTGATCATGACTGGCCGATGACCCCTATAGATTTTTAGGTCACTAGATCAAAGGTCAAGGTCACAGTGATTCATTCTTGGATGCAATTTAGGACCACATTTGCAGATTATATTATGTACTGGTGTCCTGGGGTCTCCGTCCCCACCAGATGGTTTCCGGATGATAACTCAAGAACGCTAAAGCCTAGGATAATGAAACTTCATAGGTACATTGATCATGACTGACAGATGACCCCTATTGATTTTGAGGTCACTAGGGCAAAGGTCAAGGTCACAGTGACTCGTTCTTGGATGCAGTTAAGAACCACATTTGCAGATTATATTATGTACTGGTGTCGTGGGGTCTCCGTCCCCACCAGATGGTTTCCGGATGATAACTCAAGAACGCTTATGCCTAGTTTCATGAAACTTCATAGGTACATTGATCATGACTGGCAGATGACCCCTATTGATTTTGAGGTCACTAGGTCAAAGGTCAAGGTCACAGTGTCTCGAAATAGTAAAATGGTTTCCGGATGATAACTCAAGAATGCTTACGCCTAGGATCATGAAACTTCATAGGGACATTTATCATGACTGGCAGATGACCCCTTTTGATTTTCAGGTCACTAGGTCAAAGGTCAAGGTCACAGTGACTCGAAAGAGTAAAATGGCTTCAGGATAATAACTCAAGAATTCTTACGCCTAGGATCATGAAACTTCATAGGTACATTGATCATGACTGGCAGATGACCCCTATTGATTTACAGGTCACTAGGTCAAAGGTCAAGGTCACAGTGACAAAAAACGTAATCACACAATGGCTGCCACTACAACTGACAGCCCATATGGGGGCATGCATGTTTTACAAACAGCCCTTGTTTTATAAGTAAAATAGTTTGAGTTTCCAAAGTCCATTAGACTAGCATACCATTCATATAAAAGTATACAGAGAATCACTGTATTGGATTTGGAAATAAAACTGAAAGCAAAAAAAAAAATTGAAACTGAATCTTTAAAAAAAAAAAGGTTCACATCCATAAAACATTTTGTCGCCAGTCCATGTGGTACAAAGTTGGCCCTAGTCAGGTGTCAGTGGGGACAGCTTTTTCAATAATGGCCAGTGCTTTATCCTGACTCTGAATGTGAATGGGTATCCATGTTGCATATCGCCACACAGACATATTTATTATTACAAATTCGTCTTCTTGTCTGAGCATTAATCCTCGACCCTGGTGTGTTGTTTGTTTGCTGTGCAAATTAATACAATGAGCAAGATTAGTGTCTTAAGAAAGGGTGATTAACGGTGGTCTTGCTGGTAACTTGTTAATCCCGTCAGTCTAGTCTGATTATAAGATCATAATGTTGAATGTGACTTTTCCCTTTTAAACTCATTTGCCTTCTAGCGTATGATTATTTATATCAAACTTAAGAAGATTATTTAAGTATTACAGTAAAAAAATCTGTTTTCATTTTGCAATCAGTAATGAAGTCATAGTAATAATGCTTGTGTTTTAAAGAGGAACAACCCATACTTTTGATACTTTCTATCCGTTTCAAGAGAAAAATATGACTTAAAAAGACAATAAATTAATTCGAATATCATTAAAATAATGTGATTATCATTCTGCCTGAATTCCTTCGCAGTGAAGATTTGAAAAAACCCTCTGTGGTTTCCCTTATTAAACTACAGCCAGTCATATAATGTTACTTATTAAAAATATGTTTCAATTACATTCATGTATTTTAATTGTACTTATATACATTTCCATAAATTTTCATTTTGCTTTGAGTTGTTATATATCCATTCTGTCACAAACCTTTCATAAAAGCTACATTACTGTGTACACTATATGAGCAAAAAATTGCCATCATAAACCAATGAAAATGTTAAATATTAAATTGTTACTTTTTAGCCGGATTTTTTTCGAAAAAATCTCGGCTTATAGATTGATGTTGTCGGGCGGGCGGGGGGGCGGGCGGGCGGGCGGGGGTGGCGGCGTGCTCGAAAATGTTAAAGTTCTTATTTCATGGTATAACTTTGGTATGCTTGGACCTAGAGTCTTCAAACTTGACATGAAGGTTGGCCAGGATTAACAGATGACCACTGGTCATTTCAAGGTCATTCATTTGAAGGTCAAGGTCACTGTGACCTTCAATATAAAAAATGTTAAAGTTCTTATAACTTTGGTATGCTTGGACCTAGAGTCTTGAAACTTGACATGAATGTTGGCCATAACTAGTTAGTAACCACTGGTCATTTCAAGGTCATTCATTTGAAGGTCAAGGTCACTGTGACCTTGAATGTAAAAATGTTAAAGTTCTTATTTCATGGTATAACTTTGGTATGCTTGGACCTAGAGTCTTCAAACTTGACATGAAGGTTGGCCAGGATTAACAGATGACCACTGGTCATTTCAAGGTCATTCATTTGAAGGTGAAGGTCACTGTGACCTTCAATATAAAAATGTTAAAGTTGTTATAACTTTGGTATGCTTGGACCTAGAGTCTTGAAACTTGACATGAAGGTTGGCCAGAACTAGTAAGTAACCACTGGACATTTCAAGGTCATTCATTTGAAGGTCAAGGTCACTGTGACCTTGAATGTAAAAATGTTAAAGTTGTTATAACTTTGGTATGCTTGGACCTAGAGTCTTGAAACTTGACATGAAGGTTGGCCAGAACTAGTAAGTAACCACTGGACATTTCAAAGTCATTCATTTGAAGGTCAAGGTCAC
This sequence comes from Dreissena polymorpha, assembly GCF_020536995.1. NCBI lineage: Eukaryota > Metazoa > Mollusca > Bivalvia > Myida > Dreissenidae > Dreissena > Dreissena polymorpha. The sequence goes on along the minus strand of NC_068357.1, from coordinate 109,572,529 downwards.
TGTGACCTTGAATGTAAAAATGTTAAAGTTCTTATTTCATGTTATAACTTTGGTATGCTTGTACCTAGAGTCTTCAAACTTGAAATAAAGATTGGCCAGTACTAGAAGATGACCACTGGTCATTTCAATGTCATTCATTTGAAGGTCAAGGTCACTGTGACCTTAAATGTTAAAATGTTAAAATTGTTATAACTTTGGTATGCTTGGACATAGAGACTTCAAACTTGACATGAAGGTTTGCAAGCACACTTAGATGACCACTGGTCATTTCAAGGTCATTCATTCTAAGGTCAAGGTCACTGTGACCTTGAATGTAAAAATGTTAAAGTTCTTATAACTTTGGTAGGTAAAAATGTTAAAGTTCTTATTCCATGTTATAACTTTGGTATGCTTGTACCTAGAGTCTTCAAACTTGACATAAAGGTTGGCCAGTACTAGAAGATCACCACTGCTCATTTCAATGTCATTCATTTGAAGGTCAAGGTCACTGTGACCTTCAATGTTAAAATGTTAAAATTGTTATAACTTTGGTATGCTTGGACCTAGAATCTCAAACTTGACGTAAAGGTTTGCAAGCACACTTAGATGACCACTGGTCATTTCAAGGTCATTCATTTCAATGTCATTCATTTGAAGGTCAAGGTCACTGTGAACTTAAATGTTAAAATGTTAAAATTGTTGTAACTTTGGTATGCTTGGACCTAGAATCTCAAACTTGACGTAAAGGTTTGCAAGCACACTTAGATGACCACTGGTCATTTCAAGGTCATTCATTTGAAGGTCGAGGTCACTGTGACCTTGGATGTAAATATGTTAAAGTTGTTAATACTTTGGTATGCTTAGACCTAGAGTCTTACATTTCATTTTGACCTTTGAACAATATTTCAGTAATTTAAGTATTGCATTGACAAAAACACGAAAGGTACTTTCCTGTCATTTAAATCAAAAATCCGGCTTCAATGCGGTCATCTCCGACCGCGGAACTCTTGTTGAAGATTGGTTTGCAATTTGTCAATGTACATAATTGCAGTGTAGGTTTATCAACATTTATTGGCAATAAAACATTTTCAACAGGGTTATAATCTAAAGGACCACTTGAATCACAGTCAAGGTGGCTTTGGACACCTTTTGGCTGCCCACTGCAGCCCATGATAGGTCAAGCATGCTAATGATAACTAGCTGAGATGAGAGAAAAGCAGTTCTTTGACCTTTTCTTTTATTGAAGATTATAGTCTTACAAGGTCCATTGATGTTTATTTTGTCTAGTTAGATAGATTAATGCTGTTATGGAACTTAGTCTAAAATGCTTTTGAATTGTCTGTATTGTAGTATAAAAAATATTTAACAAAGCAGTAAATGTAATGTTTTTTTAGCTCTACTATTTACCAAATAGTTATACTATACTATTAACCCAATTAAATGTCAGCGTCAGGGTCGGCTTCTGTGTAATGTCTTGTAAACCTGCCACATCTGTATAATGCTGTTTTTTTTTGCCCCCAGTCGGTCGGTCTGTCAGTCGGTTTGTCTGTCGGTAGACAAGTTTGTTTCCGATCAATAACTTGTGAATGGATTGACGAATTAGCTTGATACTTACCATGTGCATTTGCCTTGCCAGTAGATAATCCCAATTGAAATTGGGGTTCATAGGTCAAAGGTCAAGGTCACACTTAGAATGAAAATTGTTTCCAATCAATTACTTGTCAACTGATTGACCAAATGGCTTGATACTTCCCATGTGAATTGGCCTTTGCCAGTAGTTGACCCCTATTGAAATTTGAGTCACTAGGTCAAAGGTCACTGTCACACTAAGAGTGAACATTGTTTCCGATCAATAACTTGTGAACAGAGGGACCGATTGGCTTGATACTACCCATGTTCATTGGCGCAAATTGAAATTGGGGTCACTAGGTCAAAGGTCACTGTCACACTAAGTGTGAAATCATTTCCGATCAATAACTCGCCAACTGATATACTGATTGGCTTGATACTTCCCATGCAATTTGCTTTGGACAGTTGATGACCCTTATTGAAATCGGGGTCACTAGGTCAAAGGTCACTGTCCCAATAAGTGTGAAAATCGTTTCCGATCAATAACTGGTCAAAGAATTGACTGATTTGCTTGATACTTCCCATGTACATTGGCCTTGGACAGTAAATGACCCCTATTGAAATTCGGGACACTAGTTCACAGTCCAAGGTCGCTGTGACATTAACTGTTAAATTGGTTTCAGTTTGATATGTCATCACGGGATTGAGTGATGGGCCTTATACTTTTCAGATGCATTGACCTTGAACAGTAGATAATCCCTATTGAAATTTAGGTCAATGATCAAAGTCACTGCAACATTGAATGTGAAAATCATGTCTGTAAGGGGATGACTGATCAGCCAGATTTTCACACTAATATGATAAGATTAACTCTTATGGTCAGTTTTGTGGCAAAAAAATCCCGTGTAAAGTCCCTGTTTTGGGGGCATCTGTCTCCGACTGCGGAGCTCTTGTTACTACTGGTATTCAATTGAATCTTCAAACATGTGATTGTTATCATGGCGTGATGTCACTCACCAAGTTCCATAACTCTGACCAGCTATTGAGAAGCATTATGCTTATTTTGTTGTACTTGAAATTTTGTTAAGGAACATGTGCAATATCTCTGTTAAACTGTTTCTACTACAGATATTCAATTAAAACTTTGCTCATATGTTTGGGTTAATTGTTTATGGTCACTGACTGAGTTCAATAACTCTTGAATTGCATGTAAAATATCATAATTTAGTCCTTTATTTACATTCAGGCTTATGTTTGCATGCAGCTACTCCATGTCTCTGTACCTGCTACAGAATTTGAAAAAAACTTTGAATATGTGTCCAGGGTCTTTATAAACACTCACAGACCAATACATTTTGTACTTTGACAAGTCAGGGGAAGTTGTATGTGCATGTTGAAATTCAGATTAAAATTTGCATGCAACACGTACGTCATTTTCCTGGAATTACTACAGATATGTTAAAGTGAAACTTAACACATCTCTCAAATAGTCGAGCATGCTGTCTTGGGGCAGCTCTTGTTGAGTTCTGGTAAAAATCTGTTACTGAGAAGATATTCGTGGACAAAATATTAATATTTGAAGGAAAATTATAAAAAAATATTGCAGTGTAACAAAACATTAGCTAAGAACTTTCGATGGATCATAACAAAAGATCAATCTGTTACCATAACAATGTTTTACATTAACCGTACAAACAATATTGACCAAGGGACGTTATGTGTACCTATTGAAAATTAAGAAAACATAAAAAGAGTGCACAGTTTTCCTAATACGTTGTTGTCAACATGGTTCTGGACTGTTCAAGTAATTGACTCATACTTCTGTGTTATTGATTTTAAGATCCTAATGTTAAAGATATTGATTGCCCTTGTATGGGTGACCTTGCGCTGACCTGACCAGTTAGGGACCCTAATGCATATAATTAACGGTAGTTATTTGAGAATGCATGAGTTTCTGTTTAGTCTGTAGAATAAAGTCATCAGACTGTCTCTCGTGCTTATGAGATAAGAAAATATCGGACACATAAACAATAAATTCATTTGACTTATGCATACAATTTTTTATATAAGAATACCAAAAACATCACATTTCATTTACTAAATTTTATGGTTAGTTTAATACATGAGGTGTTTTCAACAGCTAAATGTTTCATTTGTTATGCCAGTGTTGAGTCATGGGTGTTTAATTTTTTACTTGTAATTAAGATATATGTGTCTCCATTCATCCTGCAGTAGCTGATGTAACAATGGTGACACTGTCATTTGGCACATCCTGTGACAGCTTTCAGAAACGTTTAAATTTAATTTATTACATACATAAGTATGTAATACGACTTGATTACCGGTAGGCACGTTCAGCAGATTTTATAGCACGAAGACCTCTGACAAACTAAAATTAACTGAACAGATACATCATTTTGATTGATGTGTTATTCTGTATTTAGTTATATTTAGGTATATTTTTTGTGTTAGTTTAAAGTTTATGAGATCCTAAAGAGTAAGAGCTCTTAATCATATTGTGATGATCAGGAATGGCGCCCTCAACATTTAGTTACTTATATAGAGACTGGCACAAAGTTGAGAAAAATTCTAAATAAATGATCAGTTTTCCTGCTATTATGTTACAGTATCTTTAATTTTCGCAAAATAATTCTTAGGAGGGAAGCCAAGGCTAGTATACATCCCAACTGTCTGGTACTTAAGTGACCATCAAACACACTAAGTCTTGATTGTTGTGATCTTGAAGTATTTTATTACTGCTTGATTGCAATAAATTCCTATGACTTATTGAGACTGGAGTCTACCTATATTCTGTGTAGAACAAGACAGTTACTTAGTGACTTTGTGGGAGATCATGTTCTTAGAGTGCTGATTAAACCCAGGACCTTCTGATCACTAGAGAGATTCCATATCAGCTATGTTCAACTATATGACAGCCACCTGGCAGTCAAGTCAAACTGCACCTAGACTGACAGCATAATGCTATAATGCTGCTCCTGCAGCGCATTATCATTGGTCATGAAACCTGTGCAGGGGTATTCATACCTTCCACCACCTGGATCCTCCGCACTTGTCTGTCACCGTGCCATGTGGCCAAACATTGATTAGCACACTTATCTCAGGACACTTGTAAATTCCACCAGATTTAGATAAACATTCCAGCTACCTGTTGAGAAATCAATCAAGATGCCCCTCTCAAATACTATTGACCCCATTTGACAAGATTACCTGTTCTAGCTAATGTATTTCAGGTAATACCATAAGACCTTTAATGTGCCTTTTATCGGGATATTTCTGTAATAACAAAGCCATGCAAAATCCATATTGGCCACAACAAATCCTGGATATTGGACTATGAAGTTTGAACTGATGGCAATACAGCAGACTAGGCGAAAAATTAAAAACTCTTTTAGATCTTCTTTAACTGCTTTTGAATTTATTTATTAATGAATACTTTAAGAACTGCTTAGAACAAGTGTAAGAACAATCTAAGAACAATTTAAGAACTGTTAAATGAAATTTTTGTTTGTTGTGGAACTGTTCAAGTACTTCTGAAAAATGTAGTTCTTGGCATTTTTCTAAAATTGCTACACATATACACTGCAAGAACTGTTGTTGAAATAATTGTGCTTGCCAGGTTTAATATAAACTCTAAAACTGCAATTGGTACAAGTTAAAAAAAAATCTTTTAACTCTTTCAGTGCTGAAACCGAATTTTGAAGGCCTTTGAAAACAGTTTGGATCCAGATGAGATGCCACAGAACGTGGCGTCTCATCAGGATCCAAACTGTTTGCTATTCTGATAGTATTCTTTGAAAAAAATCGAAGAAAATGCTAATTTTAGAAATTCAGCAGACGACAAATTTCCCAGCATGCAAAGGGTTAACATTTTTCTCTTGATGATGATTCTTCCGGGTCCATTTCTTTTAGGCAAAGTTACGGACGGTCTTTGGACCAATATTCTATAGAATAAGTTTTCCAGACTCTTTTCTTTAACGCTTGCAGGTATTTTCCTGATATTTGGTTGATCAGCCTACCTACATGACCCACCGATCAAGTTCGAGTTTTGTTACAGTGCATTGATTTTTTTAAAACTAAGTAACCGATCTTGGACTGAACAATTATCTTTAAATATCTGCTGTTTGGCTTCAAAGTGCAGTATGGGGCATTTACTTTTCACAAACACAGCCCTTGTTTCAAAATAAATTGGGTTGTTTCTACATGTAAACCCTTTATAAATAATTCATTACAAAACTTATGATAAAAAGGAAGATATTTGTGCAAACAGTGGAACTTTTTATAATAAACAATGTATAAACATACTAAGCAGTAGCCATCAATTTTCCATTCTTCTTGTGAATACTATAAATTGGACAAATCCAACACAAGGTTCTGAAATCATTATTTAAATGAGTCTTGACCTTTAAGTTTTCCTTTCAACAAACAAAGTTGTTATGGCCATTATTTAAAAGTACGTCTCCACTAAACTCTTCCAGGATGATATAAGTTTATTATGTACCATTCTTTTGCCATGGCAGCTTAAAAGTTTTTTGTACTCCTCTCACTTGGAAAAAACGCAATCATTGGATGTATTTGTCTGGTCTGAACCTCTCTGTCTGTATTGTGTACAGACCTGACCCCTGTGGAGATGGATGTATTTGTCTGGTCTGAACCTCTCTGTCTGTATTGTGTAAAGACCTGACCCCCTGTGGAGATGGATGTATTTGTCTGGTCTGAACCTCTCTGTCTGTATTGAGTACAGACCTGACCCCCTGTGGAGATGCATACATGCCATAAATTTTCAGACCAATTCCAGGACATTGAGCTCAATTTTCCGGGACTTTTGCCGATTTTCCGGGACATGTATACATATAGCGATATATACATTGTATAGACATATATGCATTTTTGATGCACATTTTTTTTCACATCGAAAATTGCTAAGTTCGAAAGACTATCCGAAATACACAAGATCTATGAACGTCAAATTAAACATTTCTTCTTCCGTTACTAGATACAAGCCACGTGTTTTTCGTGTTAAAAAAGAGCACCAAATTGCTTTTGTGTCCATGTCGCATATCTGTAGGAAACGCGTGGGCGTATCTGCGGCCACATAAAAACTTTGTAGCGCAATTGTTACTATTTAAAGATGTGATGAAATAACGTCCAATCGGGGCGGGTTTTTTCCACTGAACACGTGTAAATCGCCTGACGTGATGTTCATGTGTTTATACAACACAAAATACACCCACACTTTCCATGCGACGTTCTACATGACTGCATAATTTTCGCGCGCTTTTTATGGAGACAAAGGATACAGCACTGTTTATTAGCCGGATTTTTTTCGAAAAAATCTCGGCTTATAGATTGATGTTGTCGGGCGGGCGGGGGGGCGGGCGGGCGGGCGGGCGGGGTGGCGGCGTGCTCGAAAATGTTAAAGTTCTTATTTCATGGTATAACTTTGGTATGCTTGGACCTAGAGTCTTCAAACTTGACATGAAGGTTGGCCAGGATTAACAGATGACCACTGGTCATTTCAAGGTCATTCATTTGAAGGTCAAGGTCACTGTGACCTTCAATATAAAAAATGTTAAAGTTGTTATAACTTTGGTATGCTTGGACCTAGAGTCTTGAAACTTGACATGAATGTTGGCCATAACTAGTTAGTAACCACTGGTCATTTCAAGGTCATTCATTTGAAGGTCAAGGTCACTGTGACCTTGAATGTAAAAATGTTAAAGTTCTTATTTCATGGTATAACTTTGGTATGCTTGGACCTAGAGTCTTCAAACTTGACATGAAGGTTGGCCAGGATTAACAGATGACCACTGGTCATTTCAAGGTCATTCATTTGAAGGTGAAGGTCACTGTGACCTTCAATATAAAAATGTTAAAGTTGTTATAACTTTGGTATGCTTGGACCTAGAGTCTTGAAACTTGACATGAAGGTTGGCCAGAACTAGTAAGTAACCACTGGACATTTCAAGGTCATTCATTTGAAGGTCAAGGTCACTGTGACCTTGAATGTAAAAATGTTAAAGTTGTTATAACTTTGGTATGCTTGGACCTAGAGTCTTGAAACTTGACATGAAGGTTGGCCAGAACTAGTAAGTAACCACTGGACATTTCAAGGTCATTCATTTGAAGGTCAAGGTCACTGTGACCTTGAATGTAAAAATGTTAAAGTTCTTATTTCATGTTATAACTTTGGTATGCTTGTACCTAGAGTCTTCAAACTTGAAATAAAGATTGGCCAGTACTAGAAGATGACCACTGGTCATTTCAATGTCATTCATTTGAAGGTCAAGGTCACTGTGACCTTAAATGTTAAAATGTTAAAATTGTTATAACTTTGGTATGCTTGGACATAGAGTCTTCAAACTTGACATGAAGGTTTGCAAGCACACTTAGATGACCACTGGTCATTTCAAGGTCATTCATTCTAAGGTCAAGGTCACTGTGACCTTGAATGTAAAAATGTTAAAGTTCTTATAACTTTGGTAGGTAAAAATGTTAAATGTCAATTCAAGTTCATATTTGTGACCTTAAATGTTATTGTTGTTCATGTATATGCATGCATTCAAAACATAACACAAGGTTTGCTCATGCCTTGAAAAGTACTTACATTTCATTTTGACCTTTGAACAATATTTCAGTAATTTAAGTATTGCATTGACAAAAACACGAAAGGTACTTTCCTGTCATTTAAATCAAAAATCCGGCTTCAATGCGGTCATCTCCGACCGCGGAACTCTTGTTTGACGTTTTAAATTGTTAATGTCGTGTAAGCATTAAAATTTTGAAGCCTGTTTCGGATTACAAATTGAATGATGCTCATTTGAGAATCGAACGCAACATTTACAGTTGTGCATAATTAATTCAACAAACTGCCATAAAATCACACGCTTATGAAAATTACGTCACTCGTCGTCTGCATGATCTTACTGCAGTTTACGAGTGTTGTCGCTCATTCAAAGCGTGCGCCAACAAACTGCCATAAAATCAGTATATTTAAGCCAATTAACAACCACATTAAACAATGCAGACTTTTCGGTTTGACTGCGAACGTGAGACAATCGATATGATAACAGGACCCCTGTTAATTGATCGATTTTGACATGTAGCGTAGTCACCTATTCGGGTAGGCATTGCCATGGAGACCTTGCGTATTAGTGGGAACACAGTGATTCGAGGTGCAGTTAAGCCTAAGATAAGGTACATGTATATATGGATTTTGTAAAATCCGGGACATTTGACAGATTTTCGGGACTGCAGGACACGTCCTTCATTTCCGGGACAATCCCAGACAATCCGGGACATATGGCATGTATGGGAGATGCCTGCCTGAGCTCAATAGTTTTTTTTCATTGATTGCACCTTAAGCTTGTGTTTCTATGAATGGATTGGTATTGATATCCATGAATGGATTGGTATTGATAGCCATGAATGGTTTGGTATTGATATCCATGAATGGATTGGTATTGATATCCTTGAATGGTTTGGTATTGATAGGCGCCCATTGCAAATAAAATCATCATATATGGATATTTTTGCATACTGGTATTTGTTCACTGTTTGATTTAAAATACTGTTGAGTTTTTGTTGGTTTGAATGAGTTATTTTCAAGAAATTTCTGTATCATGAGTTTGATAAAATAATTGATTATGAGAAAAATACCAGTAATTTTATCAGAATTTTGACAACAACATGAACCCAAATTAAAATGACGGTCTCGATATTACATTTAAGCCTGTTTTAACATAGTTAAGATTAATTCCCTTGATTAATTTATTGAAAGTGTTCCCATATAAAACACCATTTATTTGATATAAAAGTTTTTCTTGCAAGAAGTTTGCCAAGATAATCTATTTAGAAGGAGTGCTCTTAGAAAGACTAATGTAAAGAAGGAGTGCTCTTAGACGCACAAAGCCAGTTTCCCTTCAGGAATTACAAAGTGATTACTAAGGCAATGTCTCCAAAAGTTTATAAAAGCTCATGGGGAGCAGGTGCTGTGACAACTTGACCCCTTTGCATGCTGGGAAATTTGTCGTCTGCAAAAATGTTGTCTGCTGAATTTCTAAAATTAGTATTTTCTTTGATTTCTTTCCAAACTGTTTGCAAAGGCCTTTAAAATTTGGTTCCAGCACTGAAAGGGTTAAAGTTCAATTACCTTTATTTAGACAAAAATGAACAACTGGCAAAATTGTAGAGCCATCCTTAAAATCGGGTACAGTGTGCTTGTTGTACTGAGTTTTTGAAAAGAACTTATCGAACTAGACTTTTATCCTTTGGTAATGAGCTGTCATTTAAGACACATTTGATCGCATTTGTTTAACTGATGTCATTTCATTGACATGCATACCATTGAATTGAATTTCAAATGTAATTATATTGCATGACCTTAGGATCTAGAATCAAAAGAAGTAATTTTAATATTTACTCACCAAAATGTTTGTACGCACCAACAATTGATGTTACGAAAGCTCTTATCCAAACATGCACTGATTCAGGTCACAGACAACCACTGACCACAAAATCCAACCGAAAGTCTATTTTAGACCACTGTAGTAGCCTGGTTGTGTATATAAAGCCACAATTGGCAATGCATGTATTGTCAGACTGGGGGTATTGGGAAATAGTATTGATTTTCTCTCCTCTCTTCTTAGGAAGCAAAATATAGCATTGGTAATGTTTTAATGAGGAATTGTTAATGGCCGAAAGAAAATGTGGGAAACAGTAGATATTTAGCAGACCAACGTCTATACATATAATTTCAAACAAATGTTTCAAAGTGTTCTGTGGAGCCCCTCACTTCTTGTGAGAGTCTAACTAATGTGCTCTTCCCAATCATTCCATAATGCATATCTCGATATGGAAACACTGTGTTTAATTGCATGTGCATAAAGTGTCGTCCCAGATTAGCCTGTACAGTCCAGGCAAAGAAGAGAATTTGTTGAATGCACAGGGTAATTTGGGACGTTACTTAACCCTTTGCATGCTGGGAAATTTGTCGTCTGCTAAAATGTCGTCTGCAGAATTTCTAAAATTAGCATTTTCTTCTATTTTTTTCAAAGAATACTATCAGAATAGCAAACAGTTTGGATCCTGATGAGACGCCACGTTCTGTGGCATCTCATCTGGATCCAAACTGTTTGCAAAGGCCTTTAAAATTCGGTTCCCGCACTGAAAGGGTTAATACAGGGTCATTCATGAATACATACACAGAATAAATTAAAATCAATCGCCTTAGGAAATGACCCATCTTGAGGGACCTCATTTGAACTGTGAAGGATATTTGGTGAAAACGAAAGCTTAAATAAAAGTCTGAATCTCAAGACGTACATTTTGTTACAAAATAATTTCTCTTACTAAACCTTTCCTAAATGATTTATTTCTGTTCTTTCAATATGTGATCAAAGTACCTCTTTATTTGATGTTTTCCCTTTCTTATCTGGATTTTAAATTTCTTATTTTTTATCTTGTGTGATGTATAAATCCCATGTGGGGTTGGCTACAGTTAATGCTGTGAACATTTCTTTGATTTTTCCAATTATACATCTCAGATGCAGATGTTAGATGTTTTTTTTTCCATTACAGAGATGAAAGATTCACTAAATTGTCTTTTACCAAAATTCAATGCACATAATTATGTTAGCAGACTTGAATTGTTTTATTCCAGGCAATATTACCTATTTGGAATTGAAAATAATATTAATTCATAATTATAGAAAGTACTTTATTAAAATCATAAATTGTTTTCTACTATAGTTAAAACTTTGTTGTTAAAAATGGCATTGTTTTATTAATACTTTATTATACAAATTTATTGAATGACTTCAGAATCATTTATACAATTCCAAACATCCACAGTGACCTCATTTTAATTGATTCTAAACTCAATGTAACATGCTAAAAACACTGCAAAATAGGAATTTTAATATATTAACATTTTGTGTAAATATTATGATGAATTATAATTATCGTAACTTACGTTTTTAGCTTGACTATTCACCCAATAATCTGAGATAATACTAAAACTAGAAAGTTGGTACGGCAATTTTCTGGTGAATGAGCAAACTGATTTTTTGCCTTTCTTCAATAAATTGCAGGGCAAGTACATATTTCAGCAGGGCAAGTGAAAATTCTTAGCTACTCGCCCTGCAGGGCAAGTTGCTGAAAAAAAAAAGTCGACCCCTGGTACTCTTATGTATACTTACATGTACCCCGGGTAGGGTGAATATACTAAAACGTACAAGGGAATTTTAACACTAAATAGGTCATTGTCGGCTAATTTTTAGCTATGCTGTCTTTGGAGAAAACCCAAGGTATTGTCATAGCCAGCTCGTCGTGTCGTGTTGTGTTGTGTCCGTCGTCGTGCGCGTCGTGCTAAAACCTTAACATTTTGTCAAGGTTTTGAACATTGGCTCTAAAATCAAAGTGCTTCAACCTACAACCCTAAAACTTTGAAACTTAATATGTAGCTACACCTTGTACATGCCACACCCATTTTTGGGTCACTAGGTCAAAGGTCAAGGTCACTGTGACCTCTGAAAAAAAAAATTCTGACAAGCTTTCATTTATTCAAAACTGCACCCGCAGCTGAGCGTGGCACCCGTTATGCGTTGCTCTTGTATTAAATGAATGAAGTTCACATTTTTGTCAAATTTCTGTTAAATGGCCTCTATATTATCGAAACTTGTACTCAAAAAGCATGTTGATGCAGTTTTTGTAATTGAGAAGTTTGTTATATGCACATTTACATTATTTCTGTTTCTAGTACTCCTAGATTAAGATAAACAATACCGTTTTATGGTAATCGGTAGCGCGTTTTACAACATCGGATTTGGGGCGGGAATACAACTTGAGTACAGTCTAATATCGACCGGGTGCGTTACAGTATATTAACTGTACCCGGGGTAAATGTAAGTATACTTAAGAGTACCTGGGGTACATTTAAGTAGTGCCCGAGGCGACAATGACCAATCAAGCAATTATTAAGCTAATACTTATACAAAACAAACGCTAATCCCTTTTTTGCTGATATGGCTGGAAAGTGAGCAGAATTTATAAAAATAATAAAGGGTATAAAGCTGCGAAAAATAACTTTCTCAGCATTGACGTTACCATCTTGACTATCACATGATTTGTAACCCCCTCTGAATCATTCCTGCTAATTGATTTTGGAGTCAGTGAAACAGGGGAGCTTACTGTGCAGTTACCATCTCAGAAGGGGTACCGGTCACATGTTTTCAAAGTGCAGTCCATTAATGAATGGGGCTATTGATGCAAACTTAAAAGATTACAACCTAGGTTCCACTTCTAAAGGAGGAAAAGTCAGACTGTGTTTGATGGATGGTTGCCAGCTGACCCCCTGGTCTTCTCATGTATGGGACTGTAATTGTCAGCTGGTAGTAAAGTGGCCTTAATTGTGGGAAGTATGGGACACAAAAGTGTAGCTGCTCACAGGGTCACAGCTCTGATTGTAATGTCATCCACTGGCCATGTTTTGTTCTTCCCTTTTATGAAGTATCTCTGCTTTTTCTGATTTCGTGACTTTCAATAACATATAGCATTTTAGGACTGAAATACATTCGTAATGAAATGTATATGTCCTTATTTAGTGGATGTATTTTCTTGAGAATCACATTTATATTAATATCAATTCTTGATATAAAATTTGTAATGTTCTCCAATAATACATTTAATGACTTTCATCAGGAATGCATGCTTCTTGTTTATGATTATGCGTGATCATGCATCTAAGTTGCATGTTAAAACCATTGTAGTATGTTTTCCATTAGAAATTAATTTAGTCCATTTGCCTTTTGGAGACTGGTTATTGACTTCGATAAAGACAGAGTACCAGTACTCATAATTCATTTCTGAAATGTCCGCATGCAGTCATCTTAAACCCGTTTAAAATAGTCTTTATTTCAGCTAATAACCTTAACTCCCAGCAGTCATGTGAGGCTTATGTTGTTTTTGTCAGCGCGACATGGCATTTTTATAAAATGTAAACGCCCTAGAAAAAATATTAACGCTGTTTGATAATAGTCACCTAGTTCTTTTCAGAAGGCCTGTAATAAATAGCACCACCTCTTTTTGCAGGCTATTAGAAGGAAAGAGCCATTTATACTTCTGAGATGGTGCTAATGACATGGATGTTCGCAAAACATTTTAATAGTGATAGTAATATAATTATTTCTTTTTATACGCCTTTTGAAAACTGGACGTATTATAAGATCACCCTTGGCGGGCGGCGGTGGGCAGGCGGAGTCCACAGCAGTGTCCACTCTCTAATTATCCCTCGCCAAAGGCAGAGGGATATTGTTTTGGCGTTGTCCGTCCATCCGTCCTTTCGTCTTTCCGTCCTTCCGTCTTTCCGTCCATCTGTCCGTCCGGCACTTTTGTGTCCGGAGCCATATCTTGGAAGTGCCTTGGGTGATTTCCTTGAAATTTGGTATGAGTATATATATGGATAAGAGGATGATGCACGCCAAATGGCAGTGTACACCATTGGATAATAACGGAGTTATGGCCCTTTGTATCTTGAAAAAATGCTTTTTGTGTGTGTCTGGAGCCATATCTTGGAAGTGCTTTGACGGATTTCATTGAAACTTGGTATGAGTATATATATATGGATAAGAGGATGATGCATGTTAGCGTTGTCCATCCATCCAGAAAACTTTTGTGTCCAGAAGTATAATGGCGGGGGATATCAATTATACTAATTTGCTTGTTCAAATAGTTTTCATCTGATCTTCACCAAACTTGGTCAAAAGTTGTATCTTGACAATATCTAGGTCAAGTTGGAATATGGGTCATGCCTGGTAAATAAAATAGGTCACGGGGTCACTTAGTGCATTTCAAGGATTTAGCATGGTGTCCGCTCTCTAATTGAAATAGTTTTCATCCGATGTTCACCAAATTTGGTCAGAAGTTGTGTCTAAATGATATCTAGGTCAAGTTGAAATATGGGTCATGCCTGGTCAAAAACTAGGTCACGAGGTGGCTTAGTGCATTTCAAGCATTTAGCATGGTGTCCGCTCTCTAATTGAAGTAGTTTTCATCCGATCTTCACCAAATTTGGTCAGAAGTTGTGTCTAGATGATATCTAGGTCAAGTTCAAATATGGGTCATGTCAGGTAAAAAAATAGGTCACAGGGTCACTTAGTGCGTTTAAAACAATCACCATTGTGTCTTGTGTTGCTTAATTTTCAAATATATTTCATTTTGCCACTCAAGTTGTCCAAAACCTTCAAACCGGCGTATCTTGTGACAGTTTGGCACTCTTGTTCTTTAATGCATCTCCAGCAAGAGGAAGCACAATTGACTACATACCTTGCACATGTATTACAGTTTCTTTGTAAAAATGTCTGGCCATAAATAAACTTACTGAAATTTGTTCTTGTGGTTTATTGCAGACGCTGGCGGTGCTGAATCCCATGAAGCAGACGGGCCATGACATCATGCAGGACACAGATCTGGCCGGACCCTTAGTCTTCTGTCTGGCATTTGGTGGCAGCCTTATGTTGGTGAGCTCAATACATCATGCCAAGCCAGGATGACTTATTGTGGCTTAGCCAGGATTATCTTCTAATGGCTGAGTCAGGATGGCTTCTTTTGGCTCAGTCAAGATGTCTTGAAGTGACTATGTCAGGATGACTTTTTGTGGCTTAGACAGGATTATCTTCTAATGACTATGTCAGGATGGCTTCTTGTGACTTAGTCAGGATGGCTCTAAATGGCATAGTCAAAATGGCTCCTTGTGGCTAAGTCATGGTGACTTTAAGTGGAAAAAAGTTAGAATTTGTCTAGTGACAGGATTAATTTCAGTGGCTAAGCCAGGATATCTTCAAGAGGCTAAACCAGGCTCATATAGCTAGTCCAACATAGCTTCTTGTGGGTTAGCCGGAATGCCTTCAAGAGGCTAAACCAGACTCAAATAGCTAGTCCAACATAGCTTCTTGTGGGTTAGCCGGAATGCCTTCAAGTGACTAAACTAAGATTAAAGTATCTTCTGTGCCAACATGGCTCCTTTTGCCTTAGCCAGGATTGCTTCTAGGGGCTTAACCCAGCTTAAAGTATCTATGCCAGAATGGCTTCTTGTGGTTCAGCCAGGATTGCTGGCTTAACAAGTTAACCAGGCTCAAATTAGCTTGGCCAACATGGCTTCTTTTGGCGAAGCCATGCTAGCTGTAACTGGCTTAACCTGGTTTAAAGAAGCTTAGCCAACATGGCTTCTTTTTAAGAAGTCATGATGAATACAAGTTACCATAATTACTCTAAGTTTTCAGACACTAAGTTTTCGACTTCCCCTTTTTTTAGCCAAAATAATTATTTTTTGTGATTATATTTTCAAACATACGTGTTTTCGTCCACAATTATTGACTCCAATTTTTCGGACAGTATATTTTACAGTGCTATTTTACTAGATTTCTGTCCTGTTTTCACTAATATTTGACCCTTCGATCATGGAGTTTTACAACCGGATTAGGGTCATAAAACCTAGCATAGAATGACCTGAGAGCAATGGACCATTACAATTGCTTTATTGGGTAGATTACCTTGTATACCGGTAATTAACAATGGTTTCAACCGATAGAATTATAAATGTCATCAAATTCAGGAAGCAGTATGGTTGTTTTTATAACGTTTTTAAGAAGTCGCAAATAAGTGAAGTTGTATTTAATTTAAAGCTGAGAAAGGAGAGTACAACCCAATATAATTATTGCAAATTTATTAATTGGTTTTGTTTCAAGATAATAATTGACAAACAAACATAACATATATGTCTCTAAATTTGCGGACAATCGTACTCTTTGAATATTTTTGGTATCTAAATTTTTGGACACAAAAATTTGTATTATTGTGTCTGAAAACTAAGAGTACTCATCCAGGATTTAAGCAGCAAGGCCAACATGGCTTCTTGTGGCTAAGCCGGGATAGTTGTTAATATTATACCTCACTTTTATTCACAATGCTAAACTCCCATAGGCCATCGTGACATAGAAATACTGTCAGACCCAGCGGGAAAAAATTTACTGTCCAAAAAAATACTGTTGCCCGCTACTTTAGTAATCACGTGCCACCAGCGGGAAAAAAATTACTGTCCAAAAAATACTGTCCCCCGCTACCTTAGCAATCACATGCGGAATGTCAAAAATTAAACTGTTCCATTCCCGCATGCGCAGTACGCAGTTTTGCATTTCCGTTTCATTTGGATAATTAAAATATCGATTGCAGCTGAAACCGTGCTGTATAATAGATTAATGCCATTATTTAAGCTTTGACAGGAGTCCTAAAAACATTCAATTTAGTATAAACGACACGCTTACCTCAATGGCAACTTTAATCCAATGCTAATAACAATAAAGTTACAACGATATACACTTCCAGTGTTTGTTCTTAAGGTGTTATGCATGACAAACACACAATCCGAAATACGTTTTGGATTCGTTCGATGCTTTAAACAAATATTTTACTGTTAAAAAACCACCACGTCCATATTGTTGTCCAAAAATGTTTCGTCACCGAAATGACGTCACTAGAGTACGTCATAAATTGCGTCATCAAGTGATGATAATAAAATACGGAAAGCTGGTTTGGTAATCTATTTTTCAAGAAATAATTGACGACTAAGAAAATTGATGGGATAAATCGATTACAAGGTCGGTGCAGAATAAAGCGAAGTTCATTTTGCTCGGCCCGAAAATCTGAACCCCTCAACATATTAATGGTTGTTCATTGCTGAAATTAAATACAATTATTGAATACTAAAATTGTTCATGATTCATATAAATTGTTCCTGTTTGAATAGTTTGTTCGGTATAATAAAATAAATATTACATGTCTGACAGGGTGACAGTAAATTTGTCAACTTTCTGAAAAATACTGTCAACCTTGGCTTCGCCTCTGTTGACAGTATTTCCTCAAGTTGACAAATTTACTGTCACCCTGTCAGACATGCAATATTTATATACTGGCTTTACCTGGCTTAAAGCAGCTTAGCCAGCATGGCTTCTTTAAGCGTAGCCAGTATGAATACAAGTGACTCAACCAGGCTTTAAGCCGCAAATGCTAAATGGCTTCTTGTGGCTAAGGCAGGATAGCTGTAACTGGCTTTACCAGGCTTAAAGTACCTTAGTTAACTTGGCTTTTTTTTACAAAACCAGGATGAATACAAGCGAATCAACCAGGCTTTAAGCAGCAAAGGCTAAATGGCTTCTTGGAGCTAAGGCAGGATAGCTTAGAGAGGCTAGCTTGGCCCATGGTTATGAAGATTCCTAAGATTGATATAAGTGTTATTCTTAAACAATCTGCCCAATAAAAGTGCATTTTCAAAAAAAGCTTTTGCTATGGTTGATTGTTCACTACATAATCATTTATTGAAACTTGGGGGCTTTCAGTTATCCTGGATATATTATGCTGCTTTCGTAACTTAAGCTGAATACACATAACCCTGTTTACCAAGGGAGGTAAATAGAAGTGATATTTACACAAAATGTATGACATTTACTTCCCTTCCTTTGAAAGTGTTTCTTTAGTGTGTAAAGTGCATATAATGATACAATACATTGAGAAACAGTAATTCAATCAAAGTCATCAAGATCGGCCAGAAAACCCCAAAATAACAATTGTTTAGAATAATCAATTTGCTGAAATTGCTGTAAATGTTTTCATGTGCTAGAGCCACAAAAAGTATGGTACACTGATAAATTATCAAGTGAAATACATATCTTTGAAATGTATAATGGTAATTATGATTGAATGAAACAAAAAACAATTACAGTGTTGTTGGTAGCTTTGCTCTAATATAGTGATTATAATTTGTAAGCTCATTTACAACAACTGCGCCTACTGGTGAATTACAGCCGCTTTTAACAATCACACCTGGAATTTCAGCAAAGGTATTAACACATAGGCTATAACTAAAAAAAATATTTAAAAACTAAGGTCAGAAAACGTGTGAATGAATGGATGGGTACCTAATATAAGACTTGAAAAACTAATCATGGGAATTAAACGAAGTGCTAAGAAATGTTGTTTATTGTTGTAACAAAAAGCAGAACCGTAAAAAACTTTAACATACGTTCAAATGAGTTTTGTTTAATAATTGCTACCATCCCCCCCTACCTCCCCCTGCCTAAACTTGCTGTTGCCAATTTCAGGCTGGCAAGCTGAGTTTCGGCTACATCTACGGTATAGGTGTGGTGGGTTGCCTGGCCATGTACTGCCTGCTGAACCTGATGTCGATGACAGGTGTGTCCAGTGGCTGCATCATCAGTGTGCTCGGCTATTGCCTGCTGCCCATGGTCATCCTGTCCTTCACCTCCATCGTCCTCTCCCTCCAGTGAGTAGACCAGAGGCCAGTGTTTACAAAAAATCTTTACCTTCCACCATATTGAGTGACCCATTTGTAGTCCCTTATAAAATATAATTAAATCTAAGCCCTTTCCTAATTGATTCTAATTATCCCCACGCTTTTTGAAAAAAAGGTGGGGATATTGTGGTTATCTCCGCCGTCCGTCCGTCCGTCCGTCCGTCTGTCTGTCTGTCTGTCTGTCCGTCCGTCCTGGCCACTATCTCCTCCTACACTAAAAGCACTAGAACCTTGAAACTTACACACATGGTAGCTATGAGCATATGTGCGACCCTGCACTATTTGGAATTTTGATCTGACCCCTGGGTCAAAAGTTATAGCGGTTGGGGTGGGGCCGCGTCAGAAATTATCATACATTTTTTTAGGTTATTTTACATTTACTTCTTTATTTCTACACCGATTCACTTCAAATTGATACTGGACCTCTCTTATGACAATACGGTCAATCTCAACCATGCATGGCCCCATTCCCAACCCTGGGGCGCCCCGCCCACATAGGCCACACCCACCAAAAATTTCCATTTACTATAATTTTTTCATTTCTACACGGATTCACTTCAAATTGATACTGAACTTTTGTTATGACATTAGGGTCAATCTCAACTATGCATGGCCCCAATCCTAACCCTGGGGCGCCCGCCCACATAGGCCACACCCACCAAAAAATTCCATTTACTATAATTTTTTCATTTCTACACGGATTCACTTCAAATTGATACTGAACTTCTCTTATGACATTAGGGTCAATCTCAACTATGCATGGCCCCATAACCAACCCTGGGGCCCCGCCCACATAGACCACACCCACCCAAAATTGCCTTTACTATAATTTCTTCATTTCTACACCGATTCACTTCAAATTGATATTGAACTTCTCTTATGACAATACAGTCAATCTCAACTATGCATGGCCCCATTACCAACCCTGGGGCGCCCCGCCCACATAGACCACACCCACCCAAAATTGCCTTTTACTATAATTTCTTCATTTCTACACCGATTCACTTCAAATTGATACTGAACCTCTCTTATGACAATACGGTCAATCTCAACTATGCATGGCCCCATTACCAACCCTGGGGCTCCGCCCACATAGACCACACCCGCCCAAAATTGCCTTTTACTATAATTTCTTCATTTCTACACCGATTCACTTCAAATTGATACTGAACTTCTCTTATGACAATACGGTCAATCTCAACTATGCATGGCACAATTACCAACCCTGGGGCGCCCTGCCCACATATGTCACACCCACCCAAAATTGCCTTTTACTATAACTTCTTCATTTCTACACCAATTCACTTCTAATTGATGATGAACTTCTCTTATGACAATACGGTCAATCTCAGCTATGCATGGCCCCATTACCAACCCTGGGGCACATCTAGGTCAAACATTCGGCGTGGGGATACGCGTCGGCCTCTGCCGCGCCATTTCTAGTTTTAAAGGCTTTGATACACATGAGCAGCAAACTCTATGATACATATGAGCAGCAAACTCTATGATACATATGAGCAGCAAACTCTATGATACATATGAGCAGCAAACTATGATACATATGAGCAGCAAACTCTATGATACATATGAGCAGCAAACTTATGATACATATGAGCAGCAAACTCTATGATACATATGAGCAGCAAACTCTATGATACATATGAGCAGCAAACAGCATACTTGCAGGCTGTTCTGGTTCTATGCTGGTTGCATAGAGCCATTTTCACTTTGCTTTGGAGCACGAAGGGGTTAAGATATATTTTATCCTATCACTAGGATATTTAGTTGGGACCCAAGAGTCAGGGGCCAGTTTTAAAAAAGGAACTGAATATATATTTTATCAACTCATACAAAACTTAGAATTTAGTAATCAAATACATTTATATTAAAATTCTACATTTTATATACAGCCAGAATGGTATCTGTTATCACTACATTGGGCAGAATCACTCGGGCTAGTTGAGAATTTACATATGTGGACACAATGCTGATGTTTCCAAATATAATTTGGTCTTCCTTGGTCTTTATCTGCCAAGAGGGATCATTTAAAGGCCACTTAGCTCATTATTATCCTTGTATGACTGATTTCAGGGGAATATTGGGCATCGTCCTAACCTCGGTCACAGTCCTGTGGTGTAGCATATCCGCGTCTAAACTGTTCGTCTCTGCATTGGACATGAATCACCAGCAGCTGCTTGTGGCCTACCCCTGCTGTCTCGTCTACGGAGTGTTTGCACTTCTTACCGTCTTCTAGTCTGAGTTTTGTCTAGTTCAGAAATTACTAACTTTTCTCTACCTTAGTGTTGTTATAAGGGCCTAACTCCTTGATATTTTACTGGGCCTGTTTAATTTTTTTTTTGGAGCACCAGTAGTGGGCAATCTGTTGTGTGGTGGTTGGGCAGCATCTACAGTTTATATCAAATCATAATAATAGAAATATTTATTGACATAATATCTCGGCCATCATGATAACCAGTCAGCTTTCAATAAGCATTCATGCATTATGGCCGCTGAATTAAAAAAAAAAGCCAAATGTACCTTGTCCTCTTATTTACTCTGACAGGTTAGTTTGGATCATCTTGAAACTTGATGGTTATGTTTGTGGGCATGAAATCTCCACCAAGTTTGATAACCAGCCCAATTCCAGGAAGTACTAATAAATAATAGTGGTTTTTCGTTTAACATCTCAAGTAAGTTAACGTCACTTTTGCTACAAATAGATAAAACAGTTTCTGCTCAATTTTGTGAGTTTTGATGGAGGTATTGTGCTGCAATATTGTGTGTAGGTTTCTTTCCTGCAGACCAAACATGCATATTAATGATTTTAATTAAATTTGATTACCATGATAAAGGCTGAGGACCAGGTTTCATTTTATGCCCATGATTCTAATTTTACCCATTATTATCCCCCCATGAGCAATGGTAATGGGGGCTATAAAGGAGTCACTTTGTCGGTCTGTCTGTCGGTCTGTCCCGAAATTTCATCCGATCTTCACCAAACTTGGTCAGAAGTTGTATCTAGTTTTCTGTGCCCTCATTTCGGAAACAAATGAATACATTATTTAGTTTAAATCTATTTATTTTAGCTCCATTGCATGGAAAGCCTAGGGATTATTAAAACGGTCTCAAGTCAAGTCCGTTTCCTGGGCCTAATAACCAGTACCTATTGTCTTTGAGGAAGATAGAAAGAACGCTCCCACAGTGGGGATCGAACCCATGACCTCCTGGTTGCTAGGCGGACAATTCGCAGATCAATGTCATCCAGACCTTTAAACGGGCATATTTTGCGACAAGTTTGCACTCTTTTAAAAGTTTAGACAGGCCCATTTTACATTAAGGGGTGTTTTAATTTGCTTTATTGGTGTGTACTGCATAAAATAGTGAATATTTTAAAGTTGTGTTTTTTTAACCAGGTTTTCCGAAGGAAAAAACTGGTTATTAGATTGGCGAATGCGGGCGGGCTGGCTGGCTGGCTGGCTGGCGGGCGGGCGGAACAAGCTTGTCCGGGCCATAACTATGTCGTTCATTGTCAGATTTTAAAATCATTTGGCACATTTGTTCACCATCATTGGACGGTGTGTCGCGCGAAATAATTACGTCGATATCTCCAAGGTCAAGGTCACACTTTGAGTTCAAAGGTCAAAAATGGCCATAAATAAGCTTGTCCTGGCCATAACTATGTCATTCATTGTGAGATTTTAAAATCATTTGGCACATTTGTTCACCATCATGGGACGGTGTGTCGCACGAAAGAATCACGTCAATATCTCCAATGTCAAGGTCGCCACGACTAATAATAGATTTTTTTTAAAAAACAAACTTACAAAGGGGGTTAATTTTGTTTGTTCATTTCAAAAGTTAAGTTTGAGATTTCTCCCTTTATCAGATTTTTTTTTCACAATGAAAACCTGGTTTTGTGACAATTTTGTCCCTTGTTTAAACATAATACAAGTATTGTCTTAAAAAAATCTTTACACATTGTTTAACATTAGAGTAAAAAAATCAATCACACCCACTTTTGTCACTTTTTAATTGTTAGAATAAACACAAACCTTACCATTTATTGTAAAAATGTCAAATTTGGTATAACTGGAAAATATATCATTTAAGAGAAGAAATCCGACCACTCCCGACACTTCAATTTTTCTGTTCATTGTTAAGATGTGTACATATGTACAGAATAATTATATAGGTGCCTGAGTGACTGATCTAACATGTTTATGTACAACCTGTGAAAAAATATGTATGCATGTTGTGAATGTTGCACCAAATTTTTATCTATATGTCATTGTTAACTTTGTCAGTTTATTATGCTCCCCCAAAATTTTTGGGGGGAGCATATAGTCGCCGCTTCGTCTGTCCGTGTCCGGAATTCAATTAAACTTTATGGGAAGATTCACTACCAAGAGATGTGCATATTATCAGCCGGTTCTGGTCGGATGATTTTTCAGATTTATGGCCCTTTGAAATTTTCTATAAACTGTACAAATAGTGCAATTCTTGTCCCCCCAACTACTAGACATTTCCTTTTAACTGAATATATAGTGCAATATTGTGACAAAAAAAACCTTAAGGGAGCATCACCGGCAGAGCTCCAGATAATTTTTTCAGCCGAGGGGTATTTCACTCATGAATTTTTTAATTGATGAGTGAAAATCATAATCCGATAATTTTAAGGAGTATTTATGTTCAAAGGACCTGAAGTAATAATAAATTGTACTTGTAGTGTTAACTTGCTATTACAAGCAGTTTTGTACACAATAAAGCAATAACTTTTGTTTTATTTAATATACTGTCAATAATAGGGCGTACAATTTTTTCCGGTGTTACTAATGACGATGTCCACTTAATAGAGTTCGACCATTTATAACTGGCTCGTCATTAATTTTTGTTTTATTTACATGACAATAAAACACAAAACATGCAGACGCTGCTGAACATGTCACAAAAAGAAAAGCGCTTTCGGGACATGGACTGCCGGTCAGGGCGGCACAGATCGTGACGGTCATATGAAAAACAAGCAAGCAGCAAGTTTTCGCATTACATAATGATTCTAGTGGATTCATTGATTCATATATGTGTATAACCATTTAAAAAGTGCTTGAAGGAAAAAGGTTTTTCCATAGTGCAACACAAGAGATGAACTGATAGCAAAACTTATATGCTTGAAGTTGGGCGATTTGTTTTTTTTTTTTCGAATGTGATGTCAAATGTTTTCACCATTAGCGTATATCGATTTTCAACAATGCAGCGGAGAGTCCGTTGTGTCAACATCAGCCTTTATCGTGGGCCAAAATGAAATGATACCGTTCTGACTGAGGAGTAAATTAGGTTGGGAACCTCATTCTGTACATAGATGGTGATGTCACTACGTTTTTACTGGTGTGGACACAATGACGGGAACCAGTCATGATTACATGAACTTATATTCATGTATAAACGGCTAATACGCATTGAAATTGCACACGATACGTAATCCGAATTTAGCCAGGAGTTTTTTTACTCAACAAAAGTTTAAGCCATGCGTATTTTCTTTTTTTTCATGCGTATTTTACGCAAATACGCATCTTATCTGGACCTCTGATCACCGGTCTCCGACGGTTTCTTGTTGATTGAGTATTGAGGATGGTTTTGTCTGGTTATTTTCACTGTGCCTTTCACTGTAAGAACATCAGTGAAATAGTTTATTTTGTATTTCTGTGTAGTGATAACAGATACCATTCTGGCTGTTTCCAAATAATGATTTCTTACCACTGTGAAATGAAGATCATGCCCTATATTGTCTGTAACAATCTGTATTTATCTTTCTGTGGAGTATTGCATTTGTTATTATATTTATTTTTTGGAAATAAATTTAAAACAATTGAAATAATGTTGACTTTGAAATACCCATCAATCCAAATATTGCTTGATAAAATTGTTATTTTTATATTAGTTTGACTTAAGATCTAAGTGTTCACTTGACCTTGAAGGAAGCAATTACGTTCTTGTGGGTGAGTTAATATTAAGAAGTTTATAAGGCATTTGTTTCCAAGGCTGCATGATGTGTGGACTTGGGAGTGTGTCCAAGCATTTCTGCCCAATAAACTCACTAGATTATTGAGAGTTGAGATATATTTTGTAAATTACAGCTAGTTGGTTTTTACTTTAAACAAGATGTGTTTGTCAGAAACACAATGCCCCCTTATGCGCCGTTTTGATTTTTTTTTACCTTTGACCTTGAAGGATGACTTTGACCTTTCACCACTCAAAATGTGCAGCTCCATGAGATACACATGCATACCAAATATCAAGATGCTATCATAAATATTGCAAAAGTTATGAGCAAGGTTAAAGTTTTGGGACACACACAATGAATGACTGACTGACTGACACAGTGACAGGCAGACAGGCCAAAAACAATATACCCCCGATCTTTCGATCCAGGGGCATAAAAGTCAATTTCAGTGCGGTTTTGTGATGTTAGAGGGGCGGGCGCAGGAAGGAAACCCCGCCTGTACGGTATGGTTACCATCAACATGGCTCACATGCGCCTGGAGCAGATGTTAAACCTGGGTCATTTAGATGAACAAGTTATCTTTGTGTTAATGCCACTTAGTTGGCTTTGATCCTGCATGGGATGCTGCAAACTGCTGACGATATGTCTTATCCAATTTGTTTCTTTTTTAGCTCACCTGAGCACAACGTGCTCATGGTGAGCTTTTGTGATCGCCTTTTGTCCGTCGTCAACATTTGCCTTGTGAACACTCTAGAGGCCACATTTATTGTCCAATCTTCATGAAATTTGGTCAGAAGATTGGTCTCAATGATATCTTGGAGGAGTTTGAAAATGGTTACGTTTGCTTGAAAAACATGGCTGCCAAGGGGCGGGGCATTTTTCCTTATTTAGCTTTAGTAAAACCTTGTTAACACTCTAGAGGCCACATTTATTTTCCGATCTTCATGAAACTTGCTCAGAAAATTTGTCCCAATTATATCTTGGATGAGTTAAAAATGGTAACCTTAGTTTGCTGAAAAAACATGGCTGCCAAGGGGCGGGGCATTTTTCCTTATATGGCTATAGTAAAATCTTGTAGACACTCTAGAGGCCACATTTATTGTCCAATCTTCATGAAACTTGGTCAAAAGATTCATCCCAATAATATCTTGGAGGAGTTCGAAAATGATGCCGGTTGGTTGAAAAACATGGCCGCCAGGGGGCGGGGCATTTTTTGATTGTAAGATGATTTGTCCTAATGATATCTTGGATGAGTTCGAAAATTGTTTTGGTTTCTTAAAAACATGGCCCCCAGGGGGCGGGGCATTTTTCCTTATAAGGCTATATATGGCTTTTGTAAAACCTTGTTAACACTCTAGAGGCCACATTTATTGTCCAATCTTCATGAAATATGGTCAGAAGATTTGTCTTATTGATATCTTGGATGAGTTCGAAAATGATTACGTTTGCTTGAAAAATATGGCTGCCAAAGGGCGGGCATTTTTCCTTATATGGCTATTGTAAAATCTTGTTAACACTCTAGAGGCCACATTTATAGTCCGATCTTCATGAAACTCGGTCAGAAGATTCATCCCAATAATATCTTGGACTAGTTCAAAAGTGATGCCTGTTGGTTGAAAAACATGGCCATTACGAGGGCGGGGCATTGTTCCTTATATGGCTATAGTAAAACCATGTTAACACTCTAGAGGTCACATTTATTTTCCAATCATCATGAAACTTGGTCAGAAGATTTGTCCCAATGATATTTTGAATGAGTTTGAAAATGGTATTGGTTGCTTTAAAAACATGGCCACCAGGGGTGGGGCATTTTTCCTTATATGGCTATATATGGCTATAGTAACACCTTGTTAACACTCTCGAGGCCACATTCATTGTCCAATCTTCATGAAATATGGTCAGAAGATTGGTCTTGATGATATCTTGGATGAGTTCGAAAATATTTATGTTGGCTTGAAAAACATTGCTTCCAAGGGGCGGGGCATTTTTCCTTATATGGCTATAGTAAAATCTTGTTAACACTCTAGAGGCCACATTTACTGTCCGATCTTTATGAAACTTGGTCAGAAGATTCATCACGATAATATCTTGGACGAGTTCAAAATTGATGCCGGTTGGTTGAAAAACATGGCTGCCAGGGGGCGGGGCATTTTTTCCTTATATAGCTATAGTAAAACCTTGTTAACACTCTAGAGGCCACATTTATTTTTGCGATCTTCATGAAACTTGGTCAGAAGATTTGTCCCAAAAATATCTTGTTATCTCAGGTGAGCGACTTTGGGCCTTTCAGACCCTCTTGTTTATTAATGACTGCATTGTTCATTGATTTTTATAGTTGATATATATTATATATCCATGGCAGTCCATACAAACATCGAAAATTACTGGTTTTAAGTACACTTAATTAATATAGCATGAATTATCACATGGTTTGTTAAAATCCCTACTTTTAAAAGGATCCAGAAGAAAAACTTAGAAAAGGGATTATGGTACGCAGTGTACGTTTGCATAAAACATACAGAAACTACATCAATACTTCCATTTCGTACACAGTTCCAATTTTGTGCACTGTCCTGCAGTTGAATGCAATTTACGCTGATGATGTTCAGCTGGTGTTCCTCTTCTTGACAGTTGCTCCATGAAAGTCAGTTGTGACGATGTGATTTTTGAGACTGTTCACCAGCAGGATGCTCTGATAGTAAATGGGTGGTAGAATGCCCAGGGACGTAAACTAGGCCCCAACTATCCTGTATACCATTACTGGCTGGGATTGTATGTGTGTGGTGCTTTTTAAGCCCAGGGACGTAAACTAGGCCCCAACTATCCTGTATACCATTACTGGCTGGGATTGTATGTGTGCTGTGCTTTGTAATCCCAGGGACGTAAACTAGTCCCCCAACTATCCTGTATACCATTGCTGGCTGGGATTGTATGTGTGCAGTCCTTTTTAAGGCCAGGGACATAAACTAGTCCCCAACTATCCTGTATACCATTTCTGGCTGGGATTGTATGTATGTGGTGCTTTCTAAGGCCAGGGATGTAAACTAGGCCCCAACTATCCTGTATACCATTGCTGGCTGGGATTGAATGTGTGCGGTGCTTTCTAAGGCCAGGGACATAAACTAGGCCCCAACTATCCTGTATACCATTAATGGCTGGGTATGTATGTGTGTGGTGCTTTTTAAGGCCAGGGACATAAAGTAGGCCCCAACTATCCTGTATACCATTGCTGGCTGGGTTTGTATGTGTGCGGTGCTTTCTAAGGCCAGGGACATAAACTAGGCCCCAACTATCCTGTATACCGTTACTGGCTGGGAATGTATGTGTGTGGTGCTTTCTAAGGCCAGGGATGTAAACTAGGCTTAAACATTCTGTATATCATCACTGTCTAAAGGATGCAAATAAATGTTACATACCAAATAGTTTACCTATGGTTTCATATAAAGATTTTAAAAGCTATTTTCTGATATATTTATTTGAACCCCTTTGTGTGGCCAGGTTTGACCAAAGAGTCATGATTAATGAAACGTATTAGAGAGCCCTTTTATTGTGTTACAAATTATGATTCATATATAGCATTTACAGGTCTATTGGTTTCAGAGATGTAATTTCTTGTGAATACCTTATCGTCGATATTAAAAAACAATTGTCATACAAGTTCAACAAAGGATGATAAACATCACAAATCCAAATCTTCATATCATATGGTAGATAAAAGCAAGTTTGAAACGATGTATGTTGAAAGATGTTGGAGAGCTGCTCTAAACAAAATGTGTGTCTAGTTCTATGATGACAGTAGAACATTTGTAATGTTTATAGGTACACAGTATACCAATAGTAAAGGATTTCACCTTTTGACCGACTTTAAAATCACACTTTACAGATATTTAAACAGGATGCAGGATCATGTGACTTTGTGAGGTTCCCAGTTAAACATTAATTGATTGTAACAAACCAGTAAATATTTTTTTAAAGCAATATTTCTTAAGAATTTCAACTAGTGCATATAAGACAATTTGTATGCTGCATATGCTAATATGAAATACATCATAATTACTTTATTTAATAAGCATGTGTTCTTGTTAAAAAATTATATATGTACTGCATTCATTTATACAGTTATGCTTCACGCAATGTGTAATTTTAGCACCGATTTCAGACCTATTTCAAGGATTTAATATTATACCTTAAGATATTGGACACAAACTCCAAGAAACCTGCAAGAAAATCTGTATTTATGCACTAAAGAATTTTTCAAATGAATTTTAATTACTTGAGATATTTGCAAAAAATACAGGTTCTTAACGGTGTGTTTACATTCTGTCCAGCCCATGTTTAGACCAAGAAAAACCCAGTTTTATTCTGCACCCTGTAAAGATTGCCTTATATTAAAAAAATAGATATTGTAAGCATGTTTTATCAAAATTGGCCTTAACCCTTTCAGTGCTGGAACCGAATTTTGAAGGCCTTTGCAAACAGTTTGGATCCAGATGAGACGCCACAGAACGTGGCGTCTCATCAGGATTCCAAACTGGTTTGCTATTCTGATAGTATGTTCAAAACCTTGACAAAATGTTAAGTTTAGCACGACGCGCACGACGACGGACACAACACCAACACGACACTCGACGAGCTGGCTATGACAATACCTCGGGTTTTCTTCTCACAAAGACAGCATAGCTAAAAATTAGCAGCAATGACCTATTTAGTGTTAAAATTCCCCTTGTACGTTTAGTATATTCACCCTACCAAAACCCGGGGTACATGTAAGTATACATAAGAGTACCAGGGGTCGACTTTTTTTTTTTCAGCAACTTGCCCTGCAGGGCGAGTAGCTAAGAATTTTCACTTGCCTGCTGAAATATGTACTTGCCCTGCAATTTATTGAAGAAAGGCAAAAAATCAGTTTGCTCATTCACCAGAAAATTGCCGTACCAACTTTCTAGTTTTAGTATTATCTCAGATTATTGGGTGAATAGTCAGAGCTAAAAACGTAAGTTACGATAATTATAATTCATCATAATATTTACACAAAATGTTAATATATTAAAATTCCTATTTTGCAGTGTTTTTAGCATGTTACATTGAGTTTAGAATCAATTAAAAAATAAAGAGGTCACTGTGGATGTTTGGAATTGTATCAATGATTCTGAAGTCATTCAATAAATTTGTATAATAAAGTATTAATAAAACAATGCCATTTTTAACAACAAAGTTTTAACTATAGTAGAAAACAATTTATGATTTTAATAAAGTACTTTCTATAATTATGAATCAATATTATTTTCAATTCCAAATAGGTAATATTGCCTGGAATAAAACAATTCAAGTCTGCTAACATAATTATGTGCATTGAATTTTGGTAAAAGACAATTTAGTGAATCTTTCATCTCTGTAATGGAAAAAAAACCCATCTAACATCTGCATCTGAGATGTATAATTGGAAAAATCAAAGAAATGTTCACAGCATTAACTGTAGCCAACCCCACATGGGATTATACATCACACAAGATAAAAAATAAGAAATTTAAAATCCAGATAAGAAAGGGAAAACATCAAATAAAGAGGTACTTTGATCACATATTGAAAGAACAGAAATAAATCATTTAGGAAAGGTTTAGTAAGAGAAATTATTTGTAACTAAATGTACGTCTTGAGATTCAGACTTTTATTTAAGCTTTCGTTTTCACCAAATATCCTTCACAGTTCAAATGAGGTCCCTCAAGATGGGTCATTTCCTAAGGCGATTGATTTTATTTATTCTGTGTATGTATTCATGAATGACCCTGTATTAACCCTTTCAGTGCGGGAACCGAATTTTAAAGGCCTTTGCAAACAGTTTGGATCCAGATGAGATGCCACAGAACGTGGCGTCTCATCAGGATCCAAACGTTTGCTATTCTGATAGTATTCTTTGAAAAAAATCGAAGAAAATGCTAATTTTAGAAATTCAGCAGAAACATTTTAGCAGACAAATTTCCCAGCATGCAAAGGGTTAAAATTATGGTCTCTATAGTGGAAACAAGGTTTCTACAGTGTGAACTGTGTGACCTAGTTTTTTGGATGCACATGTCCCAGATTGGTAATCGGCATAGATATTGTCAAGATAAACATTCTCACCAAGTTTCAT